>NC_066281.1:6676666-6979696 GCF_905404315.1 Leptidea sinapis | reverse complement strand
TTTATTTTATTCAAGGAAGTTAACATTTAAATAATCAGTTTAACTAATTATTTCATATAAATAAAAATATTATATTTGAGTATGAGTTTCTCTCATTAAAGGTTAACTTATTTAATCGAAATCCCTTTAGAACGTAAACAAGTAACAAATATAACCACAAGCCAATAAATAAACATACAAATTTTCCCCTTTATAATATAAGTGTGATTTTTTATTAAAAACGTAAAAAACCTCGAACTGAACAGATGTTGATCGGAAAATAGGGACAGACTGACGAACGTAAAACTTATAGCAACCCTCTTTTTCGTCTGGGTTTAAAAAAATACATAATTGCTACTCCACTGATGTCACTGTTCAAATCTGATTCTAAATTCAAAATACGCAGCTGAGCTTGAAATAGTTTTTACATTGCTGCCTATTGACCAATAAAATTTAAAAAACTTGAGTAAACACAGAAATGTTTAGACATAGCAGTCGAAGGTTATTATGATGTCATTAGTGGCATGTGCCATATTTCGGCTTTGAATTTGTATGAGGTGCATTGTCTATATGTAAAGAACGGATTTGTTTGTTATTTTGCATCGAAATTAATAAAATACAAAATACTTACTGATGATGTGATCCCCCCAGTGACTATCTTATTTCTTGTAGTATTATTTTTACAAAGTTTTACAACGCAACCCGGAATTTTAGTTTCAATTATAAGCAAAGTTTAACAGAACATGTGGCACGTCAACGTCGCACATTGTTCGAGATTGGCTCGAGTACTCCTTGGGCGTAGTATTCGTTTCCGCTCTTTGCGACTACGCCTGCGGAATCTAGTTGGAGCGCAGCGGAGACCAATCTTTAATCTAAGATTATAAATTAATAATTATAATCATAGTTGAACACTTAAGTTCCCGAAAATTTTACAAACTACAACTTAAAATAGAGTAAGCTTAAGTTATTTCTTCTGGGATGGTGGTCTCGAACCTGCTGTGTGACGTCACAAGACAACACTCACTCCTTTATTTTATTATTTAGCGGTTATGTTTTACATTTCGGCACAACATATGACTTTCTTGTATTTAAATTAAACATTGCATACAATATTTGCGTAAACTCCTAGTGACCCGTCCGGAGCGCGCAAAATACTGCGCGAGTGTTGACTTATGATGTCACACGCGAGCGATCGAGCACCATGCACATATGTTTACAATTCTATATCTCGGAAAGTAATTGAAGTATCGAAATAATTTTACACTAAATTTTTATATTTTCCCTAGAGAATACGTAAAGCTAAAATTAAAAATGAATGAACATTCGTCATATCGTCTTAATTCCAGTTTATCATCACGTTTGCTACGAGGGTTCCATAGATCTAGAGACCATATTTGACATGAATGATAGACATGCTTTCGAAGTCCAAATAATGGAGTTTGGTCAGGTGCCGACACAGCTCTTTACAAAGCCCCATGTCAGAAAAATAACACACAAGATACCCAGGTTACTGACGAGAGATCATAACGGGTATAGACTGGAATGTGTTGATACCATAAAGTTACATAAGGAGGCAGTCACCTGCGTGATACGGAGTGGTGGTAGAGTGATGTCAGTTGGCAAGGATGGCATACTGAAGGTGTACGATATGGTGCTGAAGAAGCAGATACGGAGTGTGGTGCTGTGCCGGACACAGCTCAGCTCCTGTGTGATGGTCGACGAGCATATTTTAGCGGCTGGAGGATGGGATAATGAAATGTAAGTGCTCTGCATTGCATGAAATTAGTTTTTTTTTTAATGGGCTTGCTGTCCGGACATACTTCGAGCTGTCAAAAGGTAATAGTAAAAATTAACACACAATAAAGACGATAACACACAACAATAAGTTTTCTATTTCGTACACTGCAATATCTAATCTAATATATAATATTCTCGTGTCACAATGTTCGTTCCCGTACTCCTCCGAAACGGCTTGACCGATTCTCATGAAATTTTGTGAGCATATTAAGTAGGTCTGAGAATCGGCCAACATCTATTTTTCATCCCCCTAAATGTTAAGGGTGGTCATCCACACGATTTTTTTTTTAAACTTTTTGACTTTTTTTTTTTAATTTGTTTGATTATGAGTCAGTCTTAAAAAATACATACAACTTCAAATTTTCACCCATCTACGATCAACAGTTACTTTTGTATCGCGATTTTAATATCGGCAATACAACGTTTGCAGGGTCAGCTAGTTACCTATAAATGTGAATGTAAGTTTGTTTGTGACGCTTTTACACCGGAGGTACTGAACCGACTCCGATGAAATTTGGTACAACGATAGACTAGAGCTTGGGAAAGGACATAGGCTACATTTTATCCCGGTAAACCCCATGGTTCCCTCGGGATTTGTGAAAAACTGAATTTCACGTCGATGAGCTATAACTATACCCATAGTAGGTTTAGTTTGCCATAGCAATCTTCCGTTTAAAATAATATGTTGGGAACGAGAGCGAAAACGGGAACCGGAACTGGAATAGTACTTGAGATAAGTTTCAATTCAGATACTTTCTAAACTTGTGATACTTATTGTACATGACAATGCTTTCCCAGCCGGTACCGCCGCAACCGCTAAGTCTCTGCAATTTAAATCTGTAATATCTTCGAAAATATTCATTTAAATTACATGCTTTTAGTTTCCATGTTGATCTATATTCAATGCACAATGTATCTATGCTACTTAATTGGATAAAGATTAGTTCAGCCAGAGTTTGCAATCTAAGTGCAATAAAATGTGTTTATTGACGACATCACATTAGACACATCTAAAATTATCAGTGTTTCTCTACTATATTATGCATGTATTTTACATAAAAACCTTCCTCTTGTATCATCTATCTATTAAAAAGCGCATCAGACTCCATTGCGTAGTTTTAGAAATCTAAGAAATACATAGGGACAGACAGTGGGGAGCGACTTTGTTTTATACTATGTAGTGATTGGTTCGTACGTATGTTATGGCAAGTTATCACCCATATTCTATTGCGACACCAGAGGAATCTCAGGAGAGTAACCGGTCTTGTTTGAGTTGGTTTTTTAAGGTATCCAAATCGTATCTAACCTGGAAAAACCGCGCAAGGAGGCTCGTAACTTTTTGGCTTCATGTGGTTATACCGCAGTGCGGAGGAACGCTACACAGCCAGATGATGAGAATATTATGTGTGGATCTATTATTAACGATATCCTGTCATTATTATCACCTGACCAGTGATCATTACCCGACCAATCAGCTTTCAGCACCCTGCGTCCGCTTACGTCATTGGGTGATTCAATTGTTTTCATTTTTTATGCGAACAAGTAACGAGACGAGCAAGACGTCCACCTGATGATAAGTAATACGCCGTGGAAATTGCATTTGCTTTGTTGATTGCCGCTCTAGAACCTTTATAAAAAGAAATTCTCTGCGAAAGATTCTCTCAAAGAGAAAAGGTCGCCATTGAAACAGGCACCTCTTACCCGTAGTACTCATCTCGTTGGCATCCTGCGTTCAGAAGCGGCAAGGGAGGCTTCTGTGCACAGGATGCCGGCTAGATTATGGGTATTATTTTTCTGCAGTGCAGCAGTAATGTGTAAGCATTATTGTGTTTCGGTGTGAAGGGCGCCCTAGCTAATGGAATTACTGGGCGAATGAGACTTAACATCTTATGTCTCAAGGTGCCGAGCGCAATTGTAGTGCTCAGAATTTTTAGGTTGTTCAAGAATCATGAGCGGCACTGCATTGGTAATGGGCAGGGCGTCAATCAACAGCTGAACGTCCTGCTCATCTCGTCGCTTATTGTCATAAAAAAAGAAGCCCCCACCGGTAAAAATAACAATTGCATATTTTTGTATTAGAACTTAGAGACAAGGTTATAAAGTCAATGAGGTCAACTTAGTACCCAACTGCCTGTTGTATCAATGACGTTCTATACATACAGACAAATTACGTCGCAAAAACAAAGCTGAAATAAGGAACATGTCACAAAGTACACAATAATAATATTCGACTGCTACATCTATGCATTGCCGCATTGACTCCAGTTGTTTAAAATATTATTGGTCAATAAGCAGCAATGTAAAATATTTATTCAGGTCAGGATACGTAAGTATCCATTCCTACTCTGTGGTACAAGTTATGTTTGTTGAATTTAGAACCCGATTCGGACAGTGACGGTTGACACATGACTAAGGAGAAAAGTGACATTGTCTTTAAGCATACTTTTGCCGCCTTGCTATCTGACTGCGAATGATATGTTATTGGGTTGTAGATAATTTAAGAAAAATTACAGATACCTGTACGACGTAGAGTATGGAAGGATAGTGGAGAGTTTTCGGGCGCACGATGACTCAGTGAGTTGCCTGTTGTGGTTGAAAAAAGGTAAAGTAGTTTTTTACTTTTAAATTTTTCTTCAAAATTATTACCAATTTATAATGCACCATCAATTAGGCTTAACATCTTAAGACAAAAATATTAGTGTTATAACGATAAATATGTGTTTACCAGCTTTTTTAATGTCCGTAGTTGACTTGAAATATTTTAAATAAAAACTTATTCTAAAAGACTTATATTGTCTATACTTTTTTAAAACCCGAAGAATGACCACTGATCAGGGCAAGCTATACAAAAATGTTTTTAACTGTGATTGCTTTCACAAATAGTTCGGAGAGTGAAAAAAAACAAGCTAACAATATTATTTTGATTAAACGGCAAACTGACAGCTGTCGTAGTTTTTTTTTATTCAGAAGCAGACTAGAGTCGGTCTCAACCATCATATCGTTCGATATCTTACTTACGAGCAAGATAAGTCAAATTTTAACATTTCATTTCGAAGTCATCTCGACTGATATTAGAATAGAAATCAAATCAAATTTCTTTCTTTTTCAGAGATGTTCGATATTTGAATGAAATAACATTATCGAAATAGTTGTTGTTATATAGCAATAATATTTTATCAGATAAAAAATTTTTGTTCTAACAAAACAGACTATTTGTCTGGTGGCCATATGCGGTTCCTTAACGCATCATGGAGTGTTTATGATATTTAGGTATATTAATTAACCGTAATAAGAGTTTGTTTGTTTGTTTGTTTGAAGAGCTTCTCCTAGTGTCGGGCGGCTGGGACGGAGTGGTCCGCGTGTGGAGTCTGGTCGGCAAGGTGGGACAAGCTCTGCGCGGCCTGAGAGCGGAGTTCGATCACGACGGCAACATAACAACTGTTGCTTCTAGGTATGTAATATCGAAAAAGGCATTTATTTTCTCAAAATTGATTCGTTTAGAATTCTTTTTGATGTCATTTCTAATAATTACTAGATACTACTTTATTTATTTATTTAGGCACACAAACAAACTACAATAAATTTTGAATTAAATAATATAGTATACAAAATATATATATATATGTATTTTACATATCTGTATTGTAGTTCGCTAATAGCGTGCACAGCATGCTTTTTACAAAGGTAACAAAATTTTAGTATCTGAATATAGCATAAACATAAAAAAGAAAAAAATAAACTATACATAAACCATTTAAAATGATTACAATATTATGTCTTATAAATATAATTTCAAATATATTATTTTTTGACAATATTCTTGAATTCTGCCAAACTTTGACTAAATATGTCTAGGTTTTTATTTTTATGAGATAATTCATTATAATATCTACACATACGCACAAGGGGATTATAATACGAGGTATTATTTTATATTATTAAAAAGTCCTTTGTGATCTGGAATTATGAAAAGTGTTAAAATTAAGCGATTCAACGAGATAGGGCGAGTCAATATTGGAATTTATTATTTTGTAAATAGTCAATAAGTCATGATACTTTCTTCTGTCCTCCAAAGATAAAGTTTTTTATTCAGCTAGCCTCTCCCGATAGTTATGAAGAAGCCTTCCTGTGCCTTCTCTGTATGATAATATCTTCAAACACTTATTTCGAACACTTTCAAGCCTATCAATGTGAACAGTGTAAAACGGAGACCATATACAACAACAATATTCTAGAGTGCTTTTGATAATTGTATTAAATAAATATAATAAACAAAAATTGTTGTGAAATTCCTTTGAAACTCGACAAATGAATCCGAGAAGCTTAATACTTTTGTCTATAATATTCTCATAGTGAGGTCGAAATGTCAATTCATCGTCAAAAAGTACACCTAGATCCTTTACGATTGATTTACGATTAAGTGTTTGACCTGACAGTGTGTAATCAAAAAATATTCTGTGCTTTTTTCTTGAAAAAGACACAACACTACACTACTACCGCTTCGGAAACAAATCGCACTCTGAGAGAGAAGCGGCGCAAGAAACTCTCCCAGCATTCTTTTTTTTTTGCGCTCTTTTCAATAAAAATAAACAATATTGTACAATCATTTCTATCGCTATAAAATAATCACAATCTAGTGCCAGGCTGTCCGATCATTTAGATATTCAGCAGTGGAGTAATAGGATTTACGACAGAGCCATTTTTAATAATAAAACATTTAAATTTATTTATAGATAATGCCTGAACAGTGGCTGGGACTTTATTATAGAAGTGTGTACATTTACCCTTAAAGCTATTATGTATCTTATGAAGCCTACTAGAATTAGTTACAAGCAATCCCTTATTTCTAGTGTTATAACAATGAAAATCACTATTAAGAGCAAAAAGGTGACGATTTTTGTGAACGTATATTAAATTTTCATAAATGTACTGAGAATGAACAGTCATAATATTTATTTCTTTAAATTTTTCTTTGATAAACAAAATAACAGCTTATCACTAAATAAATTTTAATGAAATTTTACTTACAGAATGTTCAACGTTTCGTCTGTCTATCCGTTTATTCGCGCTGATCTGCTACCCTACGATATTAAAGCTTTATTCAAACTGAGGCTTAGCCGCGTGGGATGCAGCACGCGATTCGGTCTTTCGGTTAGCTTTTTAAACTGACGGGAATTTCGCGAATAATTATTTTTAGTTATAAACAGACATAAACTTATAATGCCTACTACTGGGATAAGTCGAGTTAGTAAGTCTTTTGTGGGGCGATGTATATGCTTTTACAACAAGATCCCAGAAAATGTTCAAAACAAAAGTATTACGTTATTCAAAAGAATTGTCAAAGAACGTTTGTGTGGTAAAGGTTACTATAACATAAATGACTTTCTTAATGATAGCACAGATTGGGAATGGAGTGACCACCCTCAGGCTATTAAATAATAAGTTTAGCTGTACAATATTACTTTGTAAACATATTTTTTCGATGAAAAAAAAAGCACGCTGAGTTTGTTGCGCCCATTCTTCTCAGGTCTGAGGCATTCATTTTGGAATGGGTAGTCATTTGGAATGGTAGTTTTTGACTTTCAATAAGTGATGCCACATCTTATTTTGAATAAAAATATATGAATTTGTAAAAAAAAAAAAAATTTGTTTATTTTTAATGGTAACAGTATTTATGGCCAGACTTAGTTATATATAGCAATTTTTTGGACCTTTTCAGGTATCGCAAATTCGAGCTAGATATTCTGGCAGGGACCAACGATGGCGAAGTGTTCATATGGGAGTACAGAAGCAAGGATCTGTTGAACAAAATAAGGATTCACTCGTCACCCGTGCGCGGTGTGTGTATGTTGACCTCGGACAGGATCGTGACGGTGTGCGGGGGCGGCGATATGACCGTGACGGACCTAAACGTGTTAAATACAGTGAGATTTGTTATTAATACCACTTATATACGACATACAAAAGAATACACACACAAAACGAACGCAGACGTGTCAGACTAACTAAGGGTCTTATAAGGCAGTCCATGGTCGCTTAAAAGGCAATGGAGAGGGCTATACTCGGAGTTGCCCTGCGAGATTGTATCAGAAATGAGGAGATCCGTAGGAAAACCTAACTCTCCGACATAGCCCAGGTGATTGCGGAACTGAATTGGCAGTGGGCGGGGCACATAGTTCGACAAACAGATGGCCGTTGGGGCAGTAAAGTCCTCGACCACGTACCGAAAGATGCAGTTTTGATAGGCGCAAGATGGACCGACGATCTGGTCAAGGTCGCCGAAATACGTTGGATGAGGGCAGCGCAGGACCGATCGTCATGACGATCTTTGGGGAGGCCTTTGTCCAGCAGTGAATGTCTTCCCGGCTGAAATGATGAGACCGACAATAGAAACAAACTATCACTTACTATGAAGTCTACGTCCATGAACTTCTTGGGGCATATAGGTTAGGCGTACATAACGTGATCAAAATGAGCCAACCACGTCGCTCGCTTCCCGCCAAAAGTGGTATGATTATTAAGTATGATAACTATATTATTTTATACACAAATAAAACCGAAAACAAAATTTTAAGATTGATGCGGGACTCGAACCCGCGACCTTTCGCGTTCCGAACGAAATCAAATATTATGCTAAGCTTACACTCAGTTCAGTTGTGCATAAGTCTTTAGTAGTGTTTAGATCTCACCCTGAATGACGACTGAACGCGCATCAAACGTAATTTTATTACTGGAGGCAAAGAATATATAATAGTACGTAGAGGTCACTTATGGTAGGTCGTATTCTCTTTAAATGTCTTTGCAAACATATAAATATATTTTCTTTCCGCATTATGTTCAAATTCAAACAGTGTGATTAAATATTACAGGTATTTGAGAAGAATATGGGTGGTGAGATATATTCGTTGTGTTGCGATGGGTTTAATGTTGTGTGGGTGGGAGACAGCGAGGGGCAACTACTGCAGTGGGATTTGATAGCTGTGACCAGGTTACAGCAACTGAGTGCACATGATGGTTAGTATTGATATTAAATTATATTAATAAATAAATATAATATAATAGAAATATATTAAATATTCACCACAGGGAGTGTCAATAACATAACATATTGGAACCACACTTATAAGCCACTGATAAGGGCATTCAACAGTAGCTATGCGAATGAAGCCCTATCATTGAACAGGAAAAATCTATGCATACTCACTAGGATGCTAACCGGGCACTGTCGCCTAAACAAGCACCTCAGTGTGGTCGGCATCAGAAGCGACAAGGCTTGCAGGTTCTGCCTTGAGAATGATGAAACACCTATTCATCTACTCTGCGACTGCGGCCCACTAATGCATAAGCGTAACACAATCTTTGGCAACTACTTTGTACCACCAGACAGTGTTTTCAACACTCGCGTCAAGGAACTACTGCGGTTCGTAAAGGCGGTAGGGCTTGACGATGAGCTTTAGTATGAGTGGCGAACACAATAGTCCAATTCTGGACGCGGTGTTACTAGGAACCTTTTAGAACCAGGAAATAGCCATCCTCTTCAAATAATAACCACACTTGGTAAATGTATTCTTTACGATCCAAAAACTTTACAATATTTAAGAAAAGGTTTGTTTATTTAGGTGATTCTTATGAGTTGAGCTGTGGTCTTAAGCTAATCGAGTTTATGTGTTTCTCATTCACGCTACCACCTTTTTTCCAATTCATTTGTGGTTTTGAAATTTGGATGGATTTAAAATGTTTGTAAAAGACTGTTTCTTAGAACAAGTCGTCTAGTGAAAATGTTTCTATAGTATAACAATTTTACCAATTGTAAAGTAGTCGTTTATTCTAATTTTTTCTTCTCTTTTGTGCTTATTTCTAACAGTATAATTGTATGTTGTATGTATATTTATATATATATATATATATATATATATGTATATATCTACATACAACATGTGTGTTTGTTTATCCTATAGTATGTTAATTTATTGCCATTTGTCAAGTTATAAATAAGATCACCTACATCTTTAGGTTACCTGGACGAGATCGCTGAATATAGCTATAGGTCGCCTAATAGTGCTTCCATAACTTTTATGTACAAATTTTATAATGGTTACTTTTTAGTGCAATAAAGTGTTTTTATTCATTCATTCATAAAAGTCATGATGCTACACGAGTTCGTAAAGGGATCTGTTGTTTGTAGAATGAATGGAATAGAAAAATTTAATACAAGAGGAAGTGTCACTCAGGTATCGCGCGTATGTCACGTACTACACCACCATAATATTATCTCTGGAACACGAAGCCCCCTCCCGTTCCCCTGTCACCTCCTCGCGCTCCTCCGTCAGTACATTTTGCAGTTTCATTACCGTTCCACCGCAGTGCGGTTTTCAAGGGGCTTTCTTCCACGTACAACCAATCTGTGGTATGTGCTTCCTTGTGCGGCGTTTCCACGACGATACAACAAGGGTACCTTCAAATAAAGCGCGTACATCTATCTAATAGGCTGGCAACGCTCCTGTGATTCCTCTGGTGTTGCAAAAGAAAGTGGTCGGCGGTGATCACTTAACGTCAGTTGACCCGTACGCTCGTTTGTCCTCTTCTTCCATACAGAATGATGTGTTTACTCGTGTGAGTTTACTTTATATATTTTTTTTGCATCATATTTCAACATAATTTAAATGGTAGATAGTTTTCAATTTACGATGTTCGGGTTCGGGTACTGTAACACACCATTTGTGTGATAGTTCCCGAATAATTGAATTGAATGGTGTATAGTCAACGCCAACAAGAAGAGATAAAAAATGTAAACAAAGTTTGAGGGGTTCAAAACATTTCTATCCAAATCTCTGAAAATTGAAAAGAATTGATATATTTCCAAGATTTTCTAGAGCTGCCAGGCTGTGATTCGATAATTTAAATCAACAACTACTCACAATAACAGCAAAAATCAACAAAAAAGTAAGTAATAACGAAACAGACAAATACGTATCACTTCAACAATACCAACAGGAATGAAATTGTTCACAAAATGGCGGACCAAATGTTGACAACAGCGGTACTGACTGCTTCCCTGTACCACAAAACACGCAACGACACATATAATAGCTCGCTATCGCAATGCAACTCGGAACGGTCCGTTTGTTTACATTATTTATCTGTTCTCACTGGCCTTTAGATTCTTGATTTTGATTGACTGTGGTTATTGTTTCAGATATAATACAGAGTATATTCTATGACGCACCTTCGCAAACAGTGGTGACAGCAAGTGCTGACAAATCTGTCAAAATATGGAGCCTCAGTGAAATGTCGTGACCTAGATGCACCATTTTAGAAATTCGTAAATATCTTTATATAAAACACATACTTTTTAATTCGTAGAAAAATTTTAAGGCATGCTAATTTACAGATTGTCATTGTGTTATGATACGGCGATACTATATTATAAATAAATGTAAAAGACTTGGTGTTCGCGCAATGTAAATCATCGGTGCGCTAGGTGCAAACCGATTTGCGGCGTCACTTGTTACCAAATAAACAAATAAAAACATATATCCACGTAGATTGTGAACCAGACAACTGACCTGGAGGTCCCAGGTTCGAATCTCAGTAAGTACAAACATTTATATAATGAATATGGATGTTTGCTTCCGAGTCTTGGATGTTTATTTATATTATCATATTATCATTTCATTTTATACACATTTTAGCATTAAGCACGGGGAAAAGATGTTCAGGTAGCTAAAATATACATAAAAACTGTTATACCATAAGTTCAATCTTGAGATTGTCGCCGGCAAATGTTAAAATTGATATATGTATATTTTATTAACTGCTTGATATTTTCGTCACACAAAAATAACGGTCTCTGGAATACCATAAGTATAATAAGCTGTATTACATCGAATATGATATGAGAGTCTTAATAGTTTTTAAATGAAATATTAATGTTCTCAAATAAATTCGTCCTTAGAGGCTGAATATGCTTTTCGACACATGGCGGATTGTAAGTTTTTTGATATGGAAGAGATAGAGAAGCGAATGTCCGTGATCCTAAGTGGTCACCGCTCATACCGTCGTCATGCCAGAGGAGTCATAATATCGTTGCTGGTGTTTAAACTCTCACTTGTTCTTTGAATGAAGGTCAGTAAAAATATAGTTTAACCTCGCACTAAATTTCCGATCCAATTCCGGTATGGGAAAATCTTATGGGTTCACGCTACCGACATGCTCATGACCCGAGCACGCGTTAAATAAATAATTAAAAAAAATCATATATAGTGAGATATTTTATGATGGATGAAATCTCGTGAGTTCGCGTCACCGAAATGCTTAGAGCAGTATATCTGTAGCTATACAGCTGACGCATTGTGCAACATTAGTGCTGTGTATATCTTATAAGTGAAATTAAATGGATTTAGTGAAAAATTCAATGTTGATTGTTGAAATAGTGTTTTGTTTGATTAAATATAATAAAAAAAAAAAGTTACAAAAATAAATTAAGATAAATAATGTAATTGTTTTTAAATATTATGAAATTTCAAATTTTTATACAAATATTGGCAGTATCTATAACTGTCATTTTTTTATTTTTATAAGTTCATATATTGAGCATAAAAACACAAAATGCAGACAGATCCAGGTGGAGCTTCAGGCGCCATCTTGAAAATAGTTTTTGGCTGATATCTCGGAAACTGCACTTTACGGCAAAAGTTATTGAGACCATTATTGTAGAGAATAAAATTTCGCATCTTTTCTTTCCTCTATTTTGTTTTGTAAAACTTACCGCTACGATTTATGGCCCATTTAATGAACGAGTTTTTCTATCTCGGCCGATAACTCTTAAGATATTGGATTCATATTTTTGAGTTACAGGACATTAAGTAAACGTTTTAAATTTAGTGCGAGTTTAACCAAAAAAAACGGCTATTTTAACTGGCTTAATTAAATATTATGTTTTTAAAAAAAAATACCCAGTAATCTTGTTTATATGTATGTATCTCGTATCAATGTATTACTGAATACGTTGATAAGAAAAAAAAACCTTCGTCAAAGAGTTCTTCTAAAGTTTAATATTTTTCTATTATAAAAATATGTTCATTATCTATAAAAAATATTGTTGTATTCTTTACTGAGATAATTTATACGTCAAGATAGATCCTCCTGCTATTAGGCAACACATGACAACAGGCCAAGCTTATTACTTTAGTGTGCATTCGACAAGCGTCTTACACGCGCGATATGTATGTCACTTTGTTTTAGTGTGCGTGCGTTGTTGTAAATAGAGGTTAACTGTTGTCAGCAATTTTTTCAACGTGTTCACAGCTATCACATTCTATCTAGACGTATAAATTATCTAAGATATTACTTAAGTTAACTTTAATTACACTTGAATGGTGATAGCTCACTAATTCTTTGGCCCTAGTTGGCCATTGTCGGCTGCGGTAATGTTTTTTTATGACAATAAGGGACGAGACGAGCAGGACGTTCAGCTAATGGTACTTGATACGGCCTGCCCATTAAAAAGCAGTGTCGCTCAGGATTTTTGAAAAACCCAAAAAATCTGGCACTACAATTGTGCTCGTCAACTTGAGTCATAAGATGTTAAATCTCACTTGCCCAGTAATTTCACTAGCTACAGAGCCCTTCAGACCGAAATACAGTAATGTTTACACATAAATTGCTGTTTCACGCCAGAAAAAGGCGCCGTTGAGGTCCCCATGATCTAGTCGGCATCCTGTGGAAATCCTCCCAATGCTTTCGCTTTTCTGTAGAGCCTTATTATTTTCGACTCTTGTAGCTCAATGCATTGGCTTGATCAAGATCCCCTCAAGAGCTCTCGAAATGAAGACGAGGCTTTCAAAAAATGGAGAAATTATTACCGAAGCCGACCAGTTTGAAGAATTGGTGAGCTGTGATCTGTCAAGTGTTGATAAATCATTCTCTAATTTGAAATGCACCAAACTAGTTTGTATAGTTAACACATAGTCTCTAAATTATATTATAGTGAGTGTTATGTATCCATTAAGTAGTTCTTTTAAAGTATACGAGTATTTTCATGGAAGGGAGGACACGATTTCACCTTCGCACGACACGCCACAAGTTAGGATATCATCCTCCACAGTGCGGTTTTCAAGGAGATTTCTTCCTCGTACCACGAAACTGTCGAATGAGCTTCCTTGTGCGGTGTTTCCGGGACGATACGACATGGGTACCTTCAAGAAAAGCGCGTACACCTTCCTTAAAGGCCGGCAACGCTCTTGTGATTCCTCTGGTGTTGATAATGAGAGTATTGGTCACTCGATGTTGTGATGTTAGGTGATCACCGCAGCCCACATTCTACTGCTATAGTCGAGAAATCACAGAAGCGTTGCTGGCCGTTAAGGGAGGTGTACAGGGTGTAATCGTTAACTGTGACGTATATCAAAAAACTAAATATGATATCGAAAGTCTTTATCTAATATTTAGCTTAGTACTAATATTAAAGGGAGCTATTTATTAACCTAACATAGTAATAAAACCATCTTTTAAATGAATTTTATTAATTTCTTAGTTAGTATAATATTTTTAAAAGCGAATATTCGAACTGACGTCCTTGTTGTGCGATACGATGACCTTTCTAATAATCGTATAATACTAAATGTATAGGAGTGGATAATATTGAAAAAAAATTTGAAACTTCACTGTTTTTTGATATTTTTAATAGTTACGAAATAATCACCTGGTCACACTTAACAGTTACAGCCTGTATATGAAGTATATTTAGTAGAAGGTTTATCATCGTCATTTAAACGTTTCCAATTAACCTTAAAGGCAATGTTAACAGAGTAAGTACGACTGTGTGTCAAACTAGGGTGGTACTCTTTATCCGTAGTTGTAATGTCCGTAGAAACCATATAAGGGTATTACTTATTTACGCTCGGTTCGAGATGTGTAAAGCAATTGTATCAAATAATGAGGAAATCTTTTGATATTTAAGATGTCTTCTCAGCCTTTTTGTGGTACTGATGAATTGCTGTGCTTCGCCTAATCTATCGCCATAGAGCTGTTCTAGCGACTTGCGAGGTTGACGTGTCCAACTAAACCGTGTCAAATATAAGTTGGCGTTTCAATGAGGGCACTTCGGGTTATATTATATATATTTTAACTTCTAGAATAGTTCTACAAAGGCTAAATGTCTCTATAAAATGTTGTTACTTAGTATAGCTTCTGTATTGAAACTGTTAATTATAAATTGTGATAAATCATTCGTTCATTTTTTGGCCTCACGTAATTTACGTTATAAGCCGACTTTACAATAGGAGGAGGTTCTCAATTCGTCGGTACGTTTTTTTATGTTTGTTGCGTCAGAACTTTCGACTGGGTCAACCGATTTTGATAATTCTTTTTTTATTGGAAACCTGGTGATTCCCGTGTGGTCGCATTGCAATTTGGTCCGACCACCAATTTGTCAGTGGAAACCATGAGAAAAACATAAAAGTTTTAAATTTGCTATAAGCATGTAAGCCAAGGTAGGTTTGTAACTACACACATAGTTATAGGTGAGATCCAATGAATAATTATCGTTACTAGAATTAGATTAATTAATTAGCCTATTCCTGCTAGACAACCAATGAAAAAAGGCCAGGTTTATGACTTTAGTGTGCCTGACGCAGCTAATTTAACTAGGACGCCGACCAGTCTCGGCGGGCGTACGGCGTGGAACTCAATAGCGGCCGTGTAAATGGTGTGTATGTGTGTGTGCGTCGATTCGGTCGCCTTAGTAGTAAAAGTACTGTATTGTGATAGTACGACGAACTACTGATACGAGTAGCTATATGGGTGCCACTGAGATTGAGTTCAATCGGTACTTGATGACCTGTGACTGAGTTGCTGATATATTTTGGATAGGACAGGAATAGAACACGTGGTCTTATTGTAATTACTCTAACGACAATCGAACATCGTATCTTTTTTTATGTTTATAGTTTATTGTAAGATATTTTTATGTCAAATTGATTCCATCATGGTAGCATTAAAGGCCAACGTCAGTAGAGGTACTTACGTCAGCACCGTGCCTACGAAATAAATGAATTATTGACTGACTTTATTGTGATAATCTGTATGTATTAGTAGGTATATTTTAAGGTAATAAAGATTTATATAGATATTAATTTGTTATTTTTTCTCTGTAATTACATTTCTAATTAGATTTGTAAAAATATCCATATTTTATGTTCACTGGTAAGTAACCTTGGTGATTCAAGAGATTATATTTTAATATCATCATTATGCTGCAGAAGAGGGCTATTCGGGCATAACCTAAATCCTAAAGAACCATCTAGAGAAAAATTTAAAGAAATAAACATTTTAACTGCATCATCTCATTATTACATTCTTCATGTAATGTTTATAATAACATTACCGAATTTGCTAGAAACTGTGATAATCACAATAACCAGGAACAAACAAACTTGTTATGCCTACCTACTGCTCGGTTAAGTCGACTTAGTATTTTTTGCTTAAGGTTACTATAACATACTTAAATGATTTTCTTAATGATATCGCAAACTAGGAAGGGAGCGAACGCCCCCAGGCTGTTTAATTATAAATTTTATAGTAACGATATTTTATTTAAAAAAAAACCCGCTAAGGAACCTTAATACAACGATGATACGTCATGTGGACCTTCGAAAAAAGCTCTTACACTTTTCTAATTAATCATTCGGTTAAACCCAGTGGGAAGCAACTTTTAACAGGATGCTGGATAGATTATGGGTACCACAAAAGCGTCTTTGTTTGCCGTGAAACAGTAATGTGTAAGCATTACTGTGTTTCGGTCTGAAGGACGCTGTGGCTAGTGAAATTACTGGGCAAATGAGGCTTAACATCTTATGTCTCAAGGTGACGAGCGCAATTGTAGTGCCGCTCAGAATTTTTGGGTTTTTCAAGAATCTGGAGAGGCACTGCATTGTAATGGGCAGGGCTTATGAATAACCATCAACTGAACGTCCTGCTCGTCTCGTCCCTTATTTTCATTAAAAAAAATATATATCATTTAGTTCGATATTTTACTTATGTGCAACTTTGGTCAAATTTCATTGCAAATTGACATTTTATTTCAAACTAAACATCATCTTGACACATATTAGAAAAGAGCTAAAATCTAATTTCTTTGTTTTCCAGAGATATCCGAAATTTATATAAAATAATATTATCGAAATCGATTTTATTATTAAACAATAATAACATTTATCCTGCTCGTCTCGTCCCTTATTGTCATGTAAAAACACCAATTTACAAGAAAGGAGTATTGATCTGAATACAATCCAGCCTAATGACTTTGAATTCGAAGTTTCGTATTCACCTGTTGTCTAGTTACAGAAGTGAGTTCTAGTGACAGGCTTCGCCGTCCTCGCTTGAATGCCACTGCTTGTGGCGGCAACATGGGGCGGGTCGTTCCCTTCCCTAAAATTTGGTCGAGGGTTGAACGGGCGCTACTTGTGGTTGTTGGATGATCCTGTTTTCAGAAACTGCTTCATGTTTTTAAGATTAAAGTTTTTATATTTTTACAATCGCTACTAAAATGCTCGCACAATACTGTAGGTACTTATACTTGTGTTTTTGAGTTACATCTACTTGTTTTGACTTACTCGTGTAAAGCATTAAGAATTAGAGGTTAAATTATGAAATTGCCGATTTGTACCTACTTATTCGTTTTTTTTTATAAATTAATATATTTATTTAATCAAAATAATTACCCTTATCATCTATACATTGCTGCTATCTAATTGGAAGCTCATTTATGCCTTTGCAATAGAACTGTGGTTATCTAGATTCGTAAAACTGTGAATGAAAGAATGTGTGTGAAAGCATTTTGTACTGCCTACTGAGAAGAAAACTTTTTATCACGTAGAAAATTGTCCAAATTTCGAAAAAAATTTTAGTCTGATGAGTAGGGTCTGGTGTATATTGCAGGTGACGAATGGTTTCTAATTCCAGGTCCTGTAGTGGTTTCTCGTGCTGTATGAGGTCTTGCGTTATCATGGAGCAATAATGGTGAAGATTGATACATGTTTCACTGCTAGTTTTGTTATCATTGTTCGGAGTTTGGCACAGTAGACATCTGCCGTAATTCCTTGACCAGATCAGAGAAAGCTATAGCGAATAATACCATGCTGAGACTACCAAACAGTTACCATTACCTTTTTAGTGGTAAGCTTTACTTTAGGACACTATTGCGGCGTTTGACCTGGGGTCGGCCATTGCATGAAACACGAATCCACTTTTCGTCGCATGTCACAAGTCGATCCAATATTCCTTCATTTCTGTATCTATTCGAGAAGGCAACAAAAGTTTCAACACGCGTTTCTTTCTGCAGATGAGTCAAATAATGACACACCCATTTTTCATATTTTTTTATTTTATTGATTTGACGCAAATGAGTCAATATTGTTGGTAAGGTAACGCGCTATTTCCTGGGTAGTTTGGGCTCGGATCGGTTTCCACAATCTCTTTGAATTCATTGTTATTCACCTGTCTAGGCGATCTTCCACGTGGTTCGTTCTTTAATTAAAAGTTTCTATCACGATAGCCTTCGCACGGTGCGTTCATTAGAAGTCGGCTCTTTAAACGCAACATTGATTTTGCGAGCTGTTTCTGCCGCGTTAGTTCCGCGTCGGAACTCGTATTAAAAAATAATAGTTAAAATAACTAAAAAAACGCGCATTATATAAAATTCAACTAAAAAATTGAAAATAAATTTTAATAAATTTAAATTGAAAATAGTTTAAAAAATATATTTCATTATAAAATAAGCGTGGGGTGTAGAAGAATTATTATTTTAATAATATCTAAAAGCACCCCATGCTTTTTTTATAACGAAATATATTTTTTTAACACTATTTTCAATTAAAATTTATTTTCTATTTTTTAGTTGAATTTTATAGCGTGTTTTTTAGTTTTTTAAACTATTATTTATTTTTCATTTTTTAGTTAAATTATTTAGATTTAATGAAGGGATTTGAATACTTGCGAATAAAAATATTTGAGTTATATTGAAAGATCACTTAATTCAGCTAGCCGGAGATCACTCAGCTAGCTCTTATAATAATTAGCTCAGTTAAATCACGCATTAATAATTTATAATGGAAACAGATTACTTAAACAGCGCCATCTTTTCATAAATAAAAACAATACTTGATCATTACAGAGTCATTTGTGTACGCGTACGTTCCATTTCATAATTGCCTTAAGAGTTTATTAAAATGCTGCTAGATGGCGTGAAATACATATTCACCGCCAGAAGGCGGCGAATAGAATATATATTCGTTTAAACCTCACACGCTCCATATAGCGTACTTTAATGCTTACGGACTCAAACCGCAACTAGACTTGGTCAGGGATTTCGTTATCGAACATCAGTTAGACCTTTTCTTGATTCAGGAGACGCTCCTGAAACCGAACGTTCGCGATCCGCGAATCGCAAATTACAATCTAGTTAGGAATGATCGTGCCACGCAGCGCGGTGGTGGCACCCTCATATACTTCAGGAGGTCCCTTTACTGTATTCCTATTGACCCTCTAGCGCTCACCAACATTGAGGCGTCCGCCATCCGAGTCAGTATGGCGAATCACCAGCCGATCACTGTAATATCAGCTTACTTACCACCTAGTAAATTAATTCTAGAATCAGATATCAATTCTCTACTCAGCCACGGGGCTGCTGTTATTGTAGGTGGCGATCTTAACGCCAAACACGCCAGCTGGAACAGCAGATTCCCTAACAGAAACGGCAGACTGCTAGACTCACTGACAGACACACTACACTTCTCGGTAATGGCTCCCTACGAGCCAACTCGATACCCACATAACGTAGAACACAGACCCGACATACTTGATGTTGCTTTATTTAAAAATGTAACACTTAATGTAAATTCAATAGAAGTAGTTCACGATCTAGACTCAGACCACCGGCCGGTCATTGTAAACCTAGGCCCGCCCGTTAACTACCAGCCACCCACTAACACAGTGATCGACTGGCAACGGTTGGAGAAGGAACTCGAGACCACAACGTCTGAGCATTGGATTCAATACCTGACGTCATTGACCCGGTTGACGTAGCCCAGAGTGCCATCTCCTGTGTGACATCCCACATCCACAACAAGATGGATGCCTGCACCAAGCAGGTGCCTACAATGCAACCGCATCGGCTAATACTGCCACCAGAAGTCAGAGAGCTGCTCACTGAGAAGCGCAGAGCCACTAGAGCATATGATAGGTATCAAACACTCGAGAATAGGCGACACCTCCGCTATCTACAGCGAGTGGTAAAGGAACGGATTCCGGAACTCCGCGGCGATCGGGATTGGGATTGGGACCGCTTGCTCAGCGACCTGAAGCCGACGCACGTGGCGTTCTGGAAGCTGCCTCGCGCGTTCAAACAGGAACCACCTACAGTAATGCCTCCTTTGGACAGACCGGGACTGCTGCCGGCCCTCGACGAGGACAAGGTGGAGTGCCTTGCCAACAGTCTCGAGAGTCAGTGCACAGTACAGTTACAACGGCCGTATTTCTCGATGTCGCGAAAGCTTTCGACAAGGTATGGCATAACGGCTTAATCTTTAAGCTGTATGAACTGGGTATGCCAGACAGGCTCGTGCGCATCATACGAGTCTACCTTACTGATCAAAGCTTCCGCTATCGAGTAGAAGGCACGTTATCCACGCCCCGACCCATCAGGTCGGGAGTGCCTCAGGGCTCAGTTCTGTCCCCAACCCTCTTCTCACTCTTCACGAGTGACCTCCCGAAGCCTCAGAAAGTGCAAATTGCTCAATATGCGGACGACACGGCTCTTTATTATGGCGCCACTCGGGGGCGCCTCGCGACTTATATAAGAGTGCTTCAGGCCGCCGTTAATGAACTAGGAGACTGGTTCACAAAATGGCGGATTGAAGTCAATCCCTCAGAGTGCAGCGGTACTCTTTGGTAATACTAATAAAATAAAATCTTTGGCCCCTATACCTATTGTTAAATTATATGGGACCCCTATTCCGTGGACATTATAAATATTTAGGTGTTACGTTTAACAGTAACATGAACTTCGCAAAACATATCAGCACGGTTTGCAATAGAGCCCGGTTTGTCCTTAGCCGCCTGTATCCACTTGTGTGCAAGCGAAGCAAACTACCGCTCAGACACAAGGTGACATTGTACAAGACCATCGTACGTCCCATTATGTCGTACGCAAGCATCGTGTTTACCCACGCGCCGCCGAGCCACCTGCGGCGTTGACAAGTGGTTCAGAATAGATTCACGCGCGCGGCTACCGGAGCGCCGTGGTTCGTTCGTAACGTAGATCTCCATCGCGATCTTGAGCTGCCGACCATCGCTCAACATTTCAAGGAGATATCGCGACGCTACTTTGATAAGGTGGCCGAGCACCCTAATATCTTGGTGAGGGAGGCATGTGCTTACACTCCTCTAGACCACAGTCTGAACAAACAGAGGCGACCTCCACACGTACTAGTCGACCCGGACGACTATATAACGATCGCGAACGCGACACCAACACCGACACCAAACCAACCACACCGCCCTCGAAGACGTAGGCGCGGCCGTGTACATCAAACCGCTGCCACTAGTCACTTTGACGATTTCCAGCGGCCACAACCTAATATAATACGATTCACACACTTTGATAGAAGCCCGACGAGATAGTCCTCGTCCTGTAATCGTTTAACACCACTCACATCACAAATCACACACCTACAATAACACTACACACAAATAGTCACACACTTACATACACTCACACATACTTACATACATATATCACCGCACTCGCCGGCGAGTGCGAAATCTCTTCAAACCTAGAGTCCACTGGACTAACAGATATATTAGATCGTTAGTGATCTTCTCTCCATCCAGCCTAGTGAGCAGGCGGTCCGAGGTTCGAGTCTCCTTCCGAGACGCCCCGCGCCTGTGAGCTACGGCCTCCAAGGCCCCCGCCCGGCTTCGCTGTAAAAGCCTTCAGGGCTATCAGCAGTAGGGGGTGTTTACACCCGAGCCCGACATATGGGCCCCGTTTCGGGGTCTTCAATACGTAAATGTATTTTACTCCTCTCGAAAAAAAAAAATATATATTCGCTTACTAAATGAATTAGATACTATAATTTTGTGGAACTGTCTTGACATATCGCGCGGATCCTTTGTAGTTTACAATAAATTACTAGATGGCGTTTATTAGTGATTTATATATTTAAAAATTATAAAAATTGGCAAAAATCTTATTTAGCAAATTGAGTAATGGAATAATCTTATCAAATTTGTGTAGTTTCTTTACCTTAGTTGGCCGATCCTCGAAAGGAAACACGCACTGAACTAATTGTCTTTTGGTTTCGGGTTCGTAGCAATATATGCAGCTTTCATCACCTGTGACGATGTCAAATACAGCATTTGAGTCACCGCCATTGAACTTATCTAACATTTGGCGACAGCAGTCCATGCGAAGGTGTTTCCTTCTGGTCGTCGAATAAAGTATGGGCAATCCATCTGGTACAAAGCTTCCTGACGCCTAAATGTTTATGTAATATTTTTTGAACTTGACTCATACCAATGCCTAGGCTTGCCCGTATCTGCTGATAGGTCACTCTCTTATCTTCCCCTATCATGCGTCGCACAGCACATGTTATCTTCAGTAGTCGCTGTTAAAGGACGTCCCTCACGCAGATCATCATTGATATTGCTACGTCCACGCTTAAACTCGTTAAACCAATTGTAAATAGTGGCATGAGATGGGGCTTCATTGAGAAATGCTAATCGCAGCCTATCCTATTCTATGATGTTCGACTTATAGAGGTTCTAGTGTATAATCTATATATAAGAGATTTCCACCGGTAATTGACTCATCACAAAATCTCAGAAACTACAAAGCCTACAAACTTGGAATTTAGAAGGTAGGTTTTTCTAGGACGTAGGTGTCAGCTAAGAAACGGATTTGAGACACTCCTCCCCTAAGGGGGTGAAAGGGGAGGTCGAAGGTTGTATGAAAGTCCTATGTTTTTAATGTTAGAGACGTTGAAGTTGGCATTTAGGTTATAGCTTTAAATAATAAAAATCTGTCTAAGTCATTTTGGAAATTCCCTTTTAGGGGTGGTAAAATAGGGAAGTAAAATTTGTATACAAAAGTTGTAACTATAGTTATTTTAACTTGAAATTTGAAATGTAGGTTCTTCATAGGGAGCAATTGCAAGAAAAAAGGATGCTATGAAAATCCCCCACCCCAAACAGGGTGAAATGGGGGTTGGAGTTTTTGAGTGTACTATGGCCCATAAGAAAGGCATTGAAGCTCTAAATAGGACTCTCCAAGATACATGGAATTGTAACCGACTTAAGGGCGGAGTCACGGTACGATTGGCTGGTGACCTCCGACAGACGTCGCCTGTTGTCTCACGAGGGACACTATTTTGTCCTTAAAAGTAAATATGGGTGTCTTTCTTCAACATAATTTAAAGGCGGAGGAGTTCTCCAATTTATTGCTAGACGTTGGTGATGGAAACATTTTGGAGGAGGCATGTAAAATAAACATTCCCAGTAGTCTTGTAAAGTTGTGAGAGATCTGATTAGCCTAACGGACAGAATCAACCCCGATATTGTTCAATCTGAAGTAAATTGCGATGCATGGCTGAGAGAGAGCTATTCTATCTCCAAGAAACGACTCAGCCAACAGAATTAATAATTTTTTAGTTAGTTCAAATAAAATATGAATCTTTAGACACTGTATTGGAGGTCGATGATGTTGTGCATTATCGTGTAGTTTGTTTACACTCTTGAGCCACCAGGAATACCACCACACATCCAATACCTCGAAGCTGGCGCTCCAATTATTTTAATGCCCAATCAAAAACCTCCAAAACTTTGCATTGGTTCCATGACCAACAAGAGGCTCTATCTAGATTCTAGACATATAATTTATATAAGTTTTAATCCTTGCAAACCTTGCTTGATGTGCAGAGGACTGTCGTATTGACTATTGTCATCTAGGTAAATTTATTAATTACTATTAAGCTTTTCCGTATATTACATACCTACATCCTGCCATAGTGAGTTTATCTATATTATCGTTGACCTTGAACCAATTTTAATGCTGCTGGCTACCTACATGGTTTCTCTCATGGAGATCTATAAAGCGTACGTACACTGCTCACACTATACTTACGTAATGTTGACTGTTGCATTGGGCTGTCTTAGCTGAAGCTCAAGATAATTTCAGGCTTCAAATGACAATAAAAGGGACCTTCAAGAAAAAAGCATACTCTCACCTTAAAGGCCGGCATCGCATTTCTTGACACACCTGATGTTGCGGATGTCCATGGGCGGTTGCCTCACCTATCACCATCCCGTGAGCCTCTTGCCCGTTTGCACAAAGCAAAGATTCAACCTCACTCTTTATCTTGCGTACAATGGCTGTTTTTTCGATATGACGAGTGACGACCCCCTTTAACAATGTATAGAATAACTAGCTGAACCGGCAAACGTTGTTTTGCCATATAAATTGTATTGATCTTGTGCTTGCTAGTTGATAAGAGATGGCGCTAGTTGTATTCATTAGTAACAATCACACTTCTTTTATATTTTGTATAATTCACAATATAGTTTTATAAATTATAGCCCATTTGTTATTCTGGTGTGTAAGCTATATTATTGTAAAGTTTCATCAAAATCTATTCAGTAGATTTTACGCTAAAGAAGTTCAAACATACATACAGACATACAAACTTTCACATTTATTATATTAGTAGGATAGAAATATACGACAAGCGCCTGAGTATCTCATCTGATAGTGTTTCAAACTATACTTATAGTCATAATTAGTATATTTTATTTCTTGCGTGTTCTATCAAAGCTACTTATAAAGAGCGGAATTTATTAATTATTATTAATAATACATGTATATTATTTTAAGTCTAATTGTATTAACTTTTAAATGTGCCTATTGCTTATCAATCGATACTTTATCTCTCAGATAAAGGTTGACTTAGGTAAATAAATATAAGTACATGCAGAAGAATCAAACAAAATGACATAATACAATAAATATAATTAAAAACTTAATAACATATTTATTAATTGAAACTTTTAAATACAACAATTATTTAAACTACACAGTAACAGACTCTACCATTGTTTTTTTAATGAGCTCTCCAAAGTTTTCTGTTGGTTCAGCAGTGTCACTTTCAGGTGGAGCATCAAGAGCATCAGATGTTTCCGTTGCATCTTGTGTTGTTTGTTCCGAGTTATTATCCAGATTTAACAGGGTATTGTGACTAAACCAATTCTCATCAATTGGTTGTAACTTATTACTAGCTTGATATGGCATTGTCAATGGTGTGTGATAGTTATGTTCCAATCTGTTTGCCGCTGCACTTTCATTATTCTTATACATATCGTAAGGGTTTTGTGCTATATTTTGGTAATGTATACTGTGGCCCGGTACCGCTGTATTAACTTTTTGCATATAGTCTGTAGAATACATGTGACCATAAGAATTGAACATTGATATGTGTGAACTCTGGGCGAATTCTTCAAAACTAGACGCTGAATAGCTTTGTGTTACTTTCGAGCTATTCTCGGAATGTTGTTGATCATAAGAATGATTTAGATCACATGGATAACTTTGTATATTATTTTGTATTGAATTGTTGTAAGCTGTGTTTGAAATAGGAAAAGGTGGTCCTTTTCCTTGTAGAATACTATTAGTGTAGGTATTATGATCATGGTGTTGTGATTTTTCTTCAAAGTTTAATGTGTTTAGATCATTACCCATTCTTTGATTGATATGCCCATCATTTATGTTGAGAGGTGTGGAACTGTTACTCAAATTACAATGTATATTACTAAAGCCTGAAATGATGTGTGTATCTGTAATTTGCAATGAGTGTTGATTGTGTAATGTTTTGTTTTCAATATTTTGACTGCAAGTGGTTTCAAATGGGTTAGGTAAGCATACAGGTGAAGTAGTTGTGCTGTGAAGTTCCGCCCATTGTCTTTTAGCAGCCTCTCTGCTTTCTTCGTTTTTCTTCTCTAGACCCAATCTCATAAGTGTATTAATGAAATGTGTTCGTACTCTTATTGGGTTGAATTCAATACGCCCTGTCGTATTACAGCAGCCATCTCTTGTACAACCACATGGAAAGTTAAGTCTATCAACCTGACACTTAATACCTGCAAGGCTACACGAACATGTTTGTGGATTACAGGCACCTTTACAAGCACAACCGCAAAACTCTCTAGATGTTCTAATGTCTCTGCACTCATCTTTTTCAAACCCTTCAATTTTTCTTACACCAGCTACTCGTAATAGAGCTCTTCTTTGCTTTGTAGGTACTGGTTGAAGAAAGTAATAACTGTCTAGGTCCAGTTCTGACTCAGAAATGTCACTTGCTTCTTCTTCAGTATCACTTTCTTCACTAGAGGAAAGAGAGACACCCTGTCCGGAATGGCGCTCTAATTTTATTTGTTGCAGTATTTGTCTATGCAACCTTCTTTGTTCCAAAGCATGTTCAGTTAGTGTAAAATGTTGTATATGACTGTGTTTCCATTCCATTCCTAAAGTGGACCCACCTTGGGATGGCACACAGGTAAAGCCTTGGGCTCTTGGAAAATAATATACAGTAACATTATCAAACTTAATATTTTCTTTTCTTTTTTTAAGAAGTGGTTCTTCAATGCATTCATCATCACATTTCCTTTTAAGGCTACTTTTGTGAGGTCTCTTAACATCAATATTTTCATTATGGCCACTATTTTCGTCATTCTTTTTGTCAGATATGGGGTTTTCATAATTAGGCATGTTACAGGCTAGGCTAGGTCCTGCATCACATGAACTTGGTTCAGGTAAATGGTAATTTATGTGTTCAACAGTCTCTGACCCAATACCAGAATCACTTCCATCAGATCGATCTTGTACATCTTCTTCTCTATCATTTAGAGAACCATCAGAAGGAAGGCTACCAAGCGCGGAATCTTCACTGTCTGCTGATGCAGTATCTGTTTTGATATCATCTATGTCACTTAAAGTGTCATTATCATCCGCTTTAACAGCATAATCTTCTTTGCTGTCACTTCTCTCACAAAACTGATAGATATCACTGTTGACATTGTTATGTTCATCATTACAACTAACTTCACTATTTCCATCACTGTCACATTTTTCGTCTTTTATCACAAGAAGGCCATCCTCTTTTTCCTTCTGCATTGTTTGTGTTTGATCACTGTCTAAGTTTTGTTTTGCATCCGGATTGTGATCCAAAGCCAAATTATTGTGGTCCATTGTTAACTGTAAATTAAAAAAAATAATAATTAGTTAACTTTCACTATATTGCAAAAAAATTGCTTGTATTGGGGTTTGCCATGTTTGCCAAAAAAGATTACCTAGTGCAGTTTAAAATCTGGATTTAAATGAAAATATTTAATGGTTAAATGGTGTCAATACCGTTTATAACAGTCCATTCATAATAATATTATACCTAGATAATTAATTATAAGTCTAGATAGAGTCTGTTGCTGTTAGACGACCGATAAAAACAGGTCAGGAGCCCTATTACCAAAATCGAAACACGAAGTTTCGGTTGACGGATCGTACATTTTCCTATTATGGAAGTGTTTCGGATACGAAGTTCGCGATTAGACATTTTGTCTTTCGTTTACCTTATTCACTTGACATTTACTTTTTCGTTGTTTGACATTATTATGATCAAGACTACAACTTTTTATATTTATTTCTATGTTTCCGAAACGAAATCCGTCCGCACTATTCGGATCCGAAGTACTTTGGTAATACGATTTAATTCGAACTTCGTCGTTCTTTCGTTTCGGACCGAAACTTCAGCTTTCGATTTTGGTAATAGACCTCCAGGACTAATATTCCTGTTAGTGTGCGTGACAAGGTACGTCTCACACTCGCGATTTGTATGACACTTTGTGTTAGTGTGAGTCCATTGATCAAAATAGAGGTTAGTTCTAAGCTAAATTTTTTTGACGTTTTTACAGCTGTCATAGTCTTTCTAGCTTATAAAATATGATCTAAAATATTATGATATAATGTCCGTGTATGTTTTACCCGGTTAAATTATGTCTGGACCAGACGTCGATGACGTCACATCGTCACTTTGCTACGGTGTGCAAAACAAGCATCACTAAGATATTATTATTAATAAATAAACAACGATTTTTTTGGTAATATAGTATTTATAAAGATGTTGTGTTGTGACGATGATTATTATTATAATGATGAAAAATCAATGAAAGAATAGTGGTTACGTAAAAAAAGTATTTATTTTTAGGCATTACTATTCAACACGTAAGGGGGCGTCCATAAATTACGTGAGGTGTTTTTTTGAATTTTCTGTCAACGGTTCTCGTGTTTTACATACAAACATTCTCTTTTATATAATAGATTCCTGTATTTGATTTCGAGTTTGGCCTTCACTTTTGTGTCCCTATTTCTCATACCATTTTCAAGGTGTTGCCTTTAATCTCGTTAGTATTTGATGGAAGTTTTTGAGAGGTCGTGAATTGTCCTCGTCATAGACATGAGGAACAGAAAAATATTAAACGGATTCAGTGGTATTCGAACCCGCTAGCTATTCCTCGATAGATAGACATTATACCACAGCGCGGATACGAAAATATTTTAATTACTACTGACCTCTTTTTTATGAAAATTAGGGACGAGACGAACAGGACGTTCAGCTGATGGTAATTGATACACCCTGCCCATTTCAATGCAGTGCCGCTCAGGATTATTGAAAAACACAAAAATTCTGAGCGGCACTACAACTTCGCTCGTCACCTTGATACATAAGATATTAAGTCTAATTTGCCCAGAAATTTCAATAGCTACGGCGCCCTTCAGACCGAAACACAGTAATGCTTACACATTACTGCTTCACGGCAGAAATAGGCACCGTTGTGGCACCCATATTATCTAGCCGGCATCCTGTGCAAAGGAGCCTCCCACTGGTATCCTATAGTTAGTTATCGAGAAATATCGAAATACCACGGTCAGTTTGACAAGCAACATTACAAATCAAACAAAATGATTATTCAAAACCGGTACCTGTTATAAAACGCTATGGCCTCGACTTCACCGGCACACATTCGCTTGCCACCATATCTTCCAATCCATGATGATCATACAACCCACTCTCTCTATGTTGCTAACTCTAAAACGTATCACCACTCAACACTGATGTGATATTTAGTCAACTTTTAAATCATACGTCAATACAAGTTACACAAAGTTCACTCCTATTTCTATCACGTTAAGGTTCACAAAGATGTACATACACACTGCTCCCTATTTATTTATTTTCAACCTTACTCTGATAAAGACGATCCACAAATACACTTTTATACATATTACTTTTATCTAATTACTGAACTGATACTACGCTTTTATATTTCGAACTGAAGTTATTCACTACGATAAAGTTTATTTTAATTGTATAGCAACAGCGACAGTAGCTCGACTTTACTGCAGTGAACTCTGTAGTCTGTATTCCTACCTCGAGTAATTGTGTTCGTCGACTCAACCGACGCAGGCAAGTTTTAACACGTCTTTATCTGGAGAGCCAGTTTGCGCGGCAAGTTAAGCGTGTCTGGCCGAGTTTTCAAACTGGTTGGGTTATAGTTGCGTTGTTCGTATGACGTTGCTCCCCCCGCGGGCCCTCGCGCGCGCCGCTCCCCGTCCTTGCGACCCTCCTCACCCCGCACACCCGTCGGCGTCGTCCGTTGTTCGCGCAAGCGCAGACCGTTTCTTGATAATAATACTTATTTCTTAAATTAAATTTTCATGCTTATATTGTCGTATGTTTATTCTGCTGCAGACATTTTATTATAATATTAGTATTAAGATAATCTAGTTATACTACGATTGATATATTTATATAAGATTGGTAACCTTAGCGTGCTTTAAGCCTACAAATAACAAAGTTCCCACCCAGCTACAGGCTCAGACATTATACCTACTTACATTGCATGATTCCAGTCACTACATTCTGTAATATTCTTTAGTCACTATGGAATATAGATAGAATAGATAAATGAACAATTCATTGCGTTGTTATTGATTGTACAATATATAAATAATACATTCATCAAAATACTAAGTTAGTAATAATGCAAATTGATACTTGCTTCGTATGGAGGTATCTATTGATAAATGATGTAACTAGGTGAAAGAATTCTCCTTCACAATCACTTTGAACAAAATTAACGGAATAAAAATTTATTAAGTGCCATTTTTTCTATGTTGCATTATGTACTAATAATCTTATATAATTTATACATCTAGACAGAGCCTCTAAAGGCCAGGTTTATTACTTAAGTGTGCGTGACAAGCTACATTCTACACTCGGGATTCGTAGGCAATGATATTATAGTATTAAAACGTAGGTATGTCATTTTGTGTTAGTGTGCGTGCATTGGTCGAAATTAGAGGGTAACTGTCAAACTCAATTTTTCGACGTTTTCACACCTGTCACAGTCTAAATGATCCAAGCTAATAATTTATGTACTAAAAACTATTGGGCTCCACTGATCGCTTTTGACACCCCCGTTAGTCAAAATTATAAATTTTACTTAGAGCCGGAGAACGCCGGAGGTCGTGGGTTCGAGTCCCGCATCGTTCATAAAATTTTGTTTTTCAAATTATAGTTTGTAGTACTCTTAGTGTAAGCAATTGATTGTTTTGTGTTGTGTAACTCTTAATACCACATTGTTAACATCTAGTGGTTCATCCATTTCATATTTCCATAAATTTTTTATTATTTTTAAAACGATCGTGTCTCCTGCCCGTGTATACATGCCAAGTTAAGCATATGGAATTATAGTTAAAAATTAGAAAAAACTTCATGTTCATGTTTGAGTCTGAATAGCTTTTGATCCCAATCACCTAGAAATGCAAACTTTACGGTTTTCTCATCAAGACCTATAAGAAATGACATCAAAAAGAATTCTAAAGGAATCAATTTTGAGAAAATAAATGCCTTTTATGCCTTTTAGCCTTTTTATGCCTTTTAAGGCGAAGAGTAAGCAGAAAACACGCAAACATGGTGTTTTTAGACAAGTTTTGTGGTGAAAGTATAGCATTTCGAGTTATGAACACTACTTAATCTTGTTACACATATCCTTAAGTCTTATTTGTAGTTTGCTAATGCTTGCTGTTGGTTAAAGTTAACACTGCCGAGCCTTTTTGAACTACCACATTTCTTTGAAGTTAAACAAGTTTTTTGGCATGGCGTGATGCATTTTTTTGGTACTTCTCTCAGAAAAGTTATTCTTATAGCTTGTACTTTTTTTGTGTAGGTTCATTTATTCAGATTAGTAGTGAATAACGAGGATTGTAAGCATATAAACTGTTATCCACGCAAGAATTTTGAAAATATTGGCTTTGTTACATAGATGGCGGGCCGGCAGCCGTGAACTCATATCGCTCAAGGTCGCTGGCATTTAGTGTCGCCTTAACGATATATTATACATATATAGAAAGTCCGAATTGACGCATTTTGGAAAAGTCAAAATTCTTATATCAAGTAACAATCGAAGTGTTAACATCATAATATTTATAAACTACACGGCTAAAATATCTCTGGACCTCGCTGGACCACAAAAAAAAACAAAAACCGTGAGGCCTCCTCCCTTACCTCTTTCACCTCTTTCACCCCCAGTGATGGCATGAAGACAGCTTCATGCCATCACTGCTTTGTTTGTGACGTTTTCATTGTGACGTTTTGACTTCTTTTGTTAATAGTTCTGTAGTTTCTGTTGTCTCTATCTCAGTTCTGTCAGAAAATCAAATACTTTTTGTACCTTATTAACAGATTCTTACACTGATGTTTCATTGTTATAATGATATTAATAATCAGTGTCACTACACAACAACTTTACTTCAAGCAATAATACAGAAAATTAATTGTAGTTAGTTAGTAGTAGTATTTATTAATATTATTTATACATCTTAATATATATATTTCTTTTGTGCGTCTGTTGTAACTGAACTCCTCCTAAACGGCTGGACCGATTTCAATGAAACTTTCTTTGTGTCTTCAGGTGGATTCGAGAATGGTTCAGATTCAAAATTGAACTACCTCCTAAGCTGCTGGAGCGATTTTAATGATTGTTTTTGTGTGTTCCAGTGAATTTGAGATTGGTTTAGATTCTCAATTCCGTCCATATAACATTATTCTCCTGCTAATGTTTTGTATGTAAGTGAACTCCTCCTAACGGCTGGACCGATTTTTCAAATTTAAGACGTGTATACAGGACAACGTCTGTCGGGTCCATTAGTTTATATATATATAATTATATAATATTTTTTTTGATGCTTTTTATGCACACCGTAACAAAGTGACGTTGTGACGTCATTGACGTTTGGTCCAGAGATAATGTAACCGGGTAGTAATATGATAAGTTAATATTTACTTTGTATATTATCCACCATATAAAGGTCAACACAATTAAAAACGAAATAACAATATTATAAGAATAATTAATGGTATTGACCAAACAGTTAGATAACTTGTTTACAATTTAACAGAATAACAAACTTTTTTGAGTCAAATTTTAATTTGTATTAATTTAAAACCTCATTTTGTAATGTGCTTTGGAAAGTCGTAGTAAAATCTCACAATAACGTGTAACACTTTTTGACTTTACTGAGTCGGAACTATTTATACCGAATATATAATACGTGGATAATTTTGTAGATCCCTACATCTTTTTCAATAAGTTAATTTAAACAATTTGTTGTTTCTAGAGGATATTCCTCACTTCTGGGGTTAAATAAAAAAAAATTAACCAAATTTATATACGGTGCGGCAGATATCGCGCCTCGGGATACGCCCCAGCTTGATCCGTCAATCGTGTTTGTCTTGTTCAACTCTCAGGATCTACTTTACAGTTGATAACCTGCTTAGCCCCAAATTGCATATTAGGAAGTCGAATGAAGAAGAATGACTTAGCCCCCCTACATACACATAGTCGGCCCCCTCCTTAACGTGTGACGTAATTTATGAACGACAACTTAGCTGAGGTAGTAAGGTAGGTGGGTAAGTGCGCTGGGAAACGGGTCATATCCCGAGTTGTGATCTTATATTGTACCATCTTCGGAATCCTCAGAATACAGAGTTTGTTCTGTGTTCTTCATTCATACAATTTAAATATACTAGACGAGCATCTGTAACGAAAATACAGCAAAATACAAAGCGAATCTATTGTGACTGTAATCGATTTTGGTTAATGTCTTTGAATTAATGTTACCAAAAAGTTAAAAAAGCTTCATGGCGCCGTTGAGCTTTGGTTTGACCCTTGATATATTTAATAAGAACAGATGAACAATAACTCAACCAATAATATTATTATATGTCCTCGGTTTTCAAATTCATATTATATATGTTTTTGCGACGCTTTATAAGGTTGGCAACGCACTTGAGACAGAGACAAAGAGATTTGTTAAGTAAGAAACGGTAACTAATCAGAGATAGGTATACATAATATTATAATTGTTTTGTATATATATATATGCATGTGGCAGCATTGGAACACCAACGAATGGTTTCACAGGTAAATATAGATGAAGTCACGGGTAACAGCGAGTCTTCTATAAAAAAACTAGCTGACCCAGCAAACGTTGTGTTGCCGGTATTAAAATCGCGATACAAAAGTAACTGTTGATCGTAGATGGGTGAAGTTGAAGTATGTATTTTTAATGCTGACTCATAATCAAACAAATTAAAAAAAAAATGTAAAAAAAAATAAAAATTCGTGTGGACCACCCTTAACATTTAGGGGGATGAAAAATAGATGTTGTCCGATTCTCAGACCTACCCAATATGCACTCAAAATTTAATGAGAATCGGTCAAGCCGTTTCGGAGGAGTTCAAAGTTTAACACAATGACAGGAGAATTTTATATATTAGATATAACTTGAAAGATTGTCTAAAATAATCTAACTAAATATATGACGCGGAAATGCTGCCAGTATGTTGGTACACTTCACCGTAATTATAGTTTTCATTATTATTATTTTTTGTAATCATTGTATTGCAAGTATAGTGAGAAGCACTGTTTTGTTTGAATAAATAGATCCATCTATATGAACATTGACATTAACTGTACGTTGGTTCATGAATACTCCGTGATTTACACCATAGTAATAGTATCAGGAGCCGATAGTAATGTAATGTATTTATTTATTATTTTAAAAATATTGTGGAATGGTCATTTTTAGATTTAAGTTTTCTATTTTATTGTTTTATTGCACCTTTGTACTTAGCCGTAAGTATTGTTTTCAAAAGGTTGTAAATAAAGGGATTGAGAAAAATTCCCAAATAACAGATATGTTTAGTTAAGATATTTTAGAAAGCGTGGGAACGTAAGTATATTTTTGTCTCGTGGCATAAATGTACATTATAAGTACTGAGAGTGTAAGAACGAAGTACAATAGCAGATAGCCAGGTTTTCCCAGTTTCCTGGATTCCCCCCCCCCCCCACAAACCTCATGTATTAGTTTTTTAAGCATAATAAAGTTTTATCCCTCAATACGTAGATAGGGTAGTTTTCTGATACCTACATATATAAGGCTTAATTGTAAATTGCTTTAATAAGTAGATTTAAGTAATTTTGTATATATACTTTAAGATCAAATATAGAAATTTGGAATTTGATTTTTTTTTTTAAGAACGAAGTATGACTGATGCGGGGGTGAGAACCCAGGTAGTAAGTAAGATATAATTGTATGGGACTCAAGCGGGCAGTTCCTACTTAACTTCGATGTACGACAGACCTCTGTCCTGTAACTCTGTCAATTTTTTCTAATAAATATACTTAATTTAAATTAACCGCCCCGTTATTCCTTAATTACATAATCTTAATAAACATTTAGTATCCTATCCAATAAATTCCGATACTTACTACAATATAGATACAGGAAAATACACACACGAAAAAAATTAAGCGTTTTAATTAAGTATATATAAGTATTTTAGTTAGCCTAATAACCTACGCTTTAAAAAGTATAAAAAATAGTTTCAATCAGTAATTTGTATCGTTATATATCGAACACTTCTTATCTATAGAATATTTACAACTTTTTATACAATATTTTTTTTTAGATTTATCAACACTAATTGATTTAAAAATTACAAACATATTCTTCGTAAGTCAGTTGGTTTGTCAACAACCGAAAATAGAAACAGTTGGTAGAAAAAGTCTATTGTTTATTTTCTTATAGTGTATTTTGAGATTAGTTATCATACGAAAAGTGTTAGGGTATGCCTATGGTTATACTAATTATACCACATCAGTACAAATAAAAGAAATTGTTTTCTAAACAGGTAGGTTTGTTAGCACCAAGATTCGCACTTAATTATTTAAGGTCATGCCGTCTAGAACAACCGAATGCGAAGTGAACAAATCCTTTTTAAACGCTTTATATTAGCTTCACCTGTATGTTTGTAACCGACTTCTTTGGGCGCAATTTTGACCCACTTTAAACGGCTAGATTTCGTTCAAACTTTGTAGATTTATCGAGGAGCGATGAAATTACACTAATTTGACTAAAAAATTTAAAATAAATAATAGTTATGGGGTGCTTTTTAAGATATTATTAAAATAATAATGACTACACACCACGTTTTTTTTTACAGTAAAATATATTTTTTTTACACTATTTTCAATTTAATTTAATTTTATATTTTTTAGTTGAATTTTATATAAAGCGTGCTTTTTAGTTTTTTTTTAACTATTATTTATTAATATAACATGACTCTTGTACCATGTGTTTAGGCTATAAGAATGCTCTGGTAAAATTATAAAGGCCTGTTATGCGTAAAGGCACTGGGGTGACTCAAAGGCAATCGGTTATCGAACCCCCACCCGCGCAATAGACAAAAAATTAAAATAGACGAATCATTTTCATTTGGATTCACTGACGTCAATTTCTCTTGAAACTATTGTCTATTGTAGATAATTAATAGGAAGTTACGTATAATAATAATAATAATAACAATATTAACACACTTTTTACACAAATTATGTAGCCCCAAGTTAAGCATATATAGCCTGTGTTATGGGTTACAAGACAATGATATATTTAATACAATATACTTACTTAAGCATACATAAATTCATATAAACATACATGAATACATTTAAACATCCATGACTCGGAAACAAACATCCAAATTCATCATATAAATGCTTGCACCTACCGGGATTCGAACCCGGGACCTCTAGCTTAGGATCGCTAAACTACTCGGCTATACAGGTCGTCAACGTATAATTTAGATGTCTTATTATCAAACGCAATGAAAAGTAACTCAGCATTTAAAATTACTTCTCCCTATCATGTAATTCTGTAGTGACAAAGGTAAGATAAAGACAATAAAGTTTTAATTTTGGAATAACTTTACACTGCGATTATTAATAACACAATTGACGTACAATAAAGAGGAGGACAACATCTATATTACTTATATATTTTATTATTATCAGTAGAATGGTAACAAGATTTCTGACTTTGTGACTAAACTATGTAATTTATCTGAGATGATGTTTGGAATAATAAATACCCTTTTATGAGGCGGACAAACAAGCGAACGGGTCACCTAATGTTAAGTGATGCAGCACCAGAGGAACAACAGGAGCGTTGCCGGCCTTTAAAAAAGGTACAGGTCTGTTTTTAAAGCTAGGTATAGAAAAGCCAAATGTGGCTCTAAAGTATAATATGCTGTATCGTTCCGGAAACAACGCACAAGGAAGCTGATTCCACAGCTTGGCTATACATGGACAAAAGTTCAAATGGTGGGGATGATATTCTATTTGTGGCGGGTCATGCGAAGGTGGAATTCGGCGGCAGGTAATGGGTCAAACAGTCCTTCGAAACACTCCCCGTGATAGATACAGTATAAATGAAAATAATATATTATAATAATATCCCCTTTATAACAATATTATAAATATATATCTTGTCGCGGATGACAGTCTCCATTTTGAAAAACAAAAACATTAACTTTTATCGTACCTTCATCACCTTTAACAGGAAGTATCCATTCATCACAGACACTAACATAAAACATATACACTATTCACCCACTGATGTCTATTATTAGGTAATTAATTGCGTTTTTAATGGACTATCAGCCTCATAAACCATTAAGGCTTTACCACAACTGAACGAAACAGATCACCTAATATTAGAAGTCAGCTTAGATAAAAAAGAGTTTATTTGGTAATATTTTACAAATTATGTTTAGCGTCTTTTGTTGCGTTATAGTCAGTAATGACGAAAGCAGACGGCAAATGTCGGACGCTAACAGTAGCAGTTCAAGTGTGCATTTACATTTGTAGAGCGACGTAAATCCGTTATAAAAATAGCTTTTCGTTACTCAAGGTGAGCGAGTTTTATGAACTACATATTTCATGTCATTACTCATGTATCGTTTTTAGAAATACGCAGTTCTGTCAATATTCTACTAATATTATAAATGTTTAAAAGTTTGTATGTCTGGATGTATGTTTGAACTTCTTTAACGCAAAATCTTCTGAATATTTTTTTATGAAACTTTACAATAATATAGCTTACACACCAGAATAACAAATAGGCTATAATTTATAAAACTATAGTGTGAATTATACAAAATATAAAAGAAGTGTGATTATTACTCATGAATACAACTAGCGCCATCTCTTATCAACTACCAAGCAAAAGATCAATACAATTTATATGGCAAAACAACGTTTGCCGGGTCACCTAGTTCTACATATATTTAAATTAAAATGTCTTTTTTAAGACGCAATTACGCAAAAACCGCTGGATGTAAGCTGGATGGGACTATCACCATTCATTGGATTCCATTGACCTTTTGCCTTTTTTCCATTTATATCTGGGTACATTTGTGGCCGGACTAAGTTTATTGATAATTGCTCGGCCATTAACGATGATAGCCAATAATATTTTTAACCGACTTTAAAAAAGGAGGAGGTTCTCAATTCGTCGGTATGTTCTTTGTTTTATGTTTCTTACCTCAAAACTTTCGACTGGGTGAACCGATTTTGATAATTCTTTTTTTATTTGAAAGCTGGTGCTTCCCGTGTGGTCCCATTATAATTTGGTCCAGATCCAAGGGCTGGCATCCAAGAGAAAACTATAAAAGTCTTAAATTTTACTTACATTTATTGCTGCATTGAAAAATTTAGTATATCTACACATATTTAGAGAAATTGTTAGTTAGTGTACTTCAAATTCACTAAAAATCATAAAATAAAAAAAAATCTAACATAAAACAACCGACTTCAAAAACACTATTCCAAAATAATAGATATAATGTGCACTAAAAAGTATAAAAATAATAATTGCGTACTTTTATACAATCTAATTAATTAATCTAATTCTAGTTACGATTATTGTAATTTTGGAGTCGATAATAAAAATATAAACTATATTTACAATACTTAATATGGTTACATCTAAAGACTATCATTACGGGGAAGCGTGCCAAGAATACTGGCAGCAATTCCGCGTTAGAAAACTGGGCTGATCCGTTGACCGATATAGCTGCCAGCGCTTGGGTTTCCAGTAGCACTATTGAGGCGCTTAGACAATTTTCCACGGAACTGGGCTCCACGGCACAAAGATGATGACCCACTGAGACCTACATATTTGTGACGTTTGCTGTCTTTGACAGTCGAAGCAGCACCTGAAAGTTGCCTAAACATTAAAAGGAGCCAGAGTGTCAACACACTTCGCATCCCACACCAGCGCCCATCCCCGTAACCAAGGCACTAGGGTCATGTCATCAGGACGCTTGCCATCGCGATAGATAAAGAATAGCCACATGTAGGACTAAATTTGCTGACATATAAAGAGCGGCAAATGCCCTGCGGATGACGTCATTGTTGCTGGTGGGACCACTGATGCGGACTGCTATGTTAAAAAGTTATGTTATGTTATTTTCAGAAAAACTATTATAATAATTATCGGATAAAGACGAATATTTTTTGAACGATTGATTTATTGTTATATGATCTCCGCGAGTATGAAGAGTGAGAGGCAGTCTCTTCAAAACTCACCAATTAAAAGTACAGTTAACGAACTCATGCTGACTTCACGCTTTCTTTAATGTGTGTTAGTTCCATCCCTGTTCCAACGCGCGGGATTTATAATCGCAACTTCGATGATTTGTAAACTAAGACTGAAGGCTGAGAAATGTTATACGCATTTCACGGCAATTCTATTTGTAAACGGTTGTTAGTTGGCTGTCGGAATTGATTTATTAAACCATAATCTATACTTATACTATACAGAGATAATATTTGTGAGTTTGTGAGGTTGTAGTGGGTAGTTAGTCTGTAATAGAAAGCCACATTATTTGCTATATCATAGGCTATTTTTATAATCCCGAAAATTAAACGACTTTTTCGTGGTAGTCGAATTTGCAAAATAAGTCAGAGAAAAACGGTCGAAAGAAAATGTTTGTCAATAACGCTGCCTTGTTTATACATATGGCAGTATTGTAACATCAACTAATATGATTACACTGGTAAATGCGGACAAAGTCGCGGGTCACAGCTATAGCTCATGGTCGCTCAGAGGGCAATGGAGAGGGCTATGCTCGGAGTCTTCCTGCGAGATCGAATCAGAAATGAGGAGATCCAGGAGAACCAAAGTTACAAGTTAAGTCGCAGTGGGCAGGGTACATAACTCGACGGATAGATGGCCGGTGGGGTAGTAAAGTCCTAGAATGATGACCACTACCGGAAGACGCAGTGTTGGTAGGACTCCCACAAGATGGACCGACGATCTGGTCAAGATCGCCGGTATACGATGGACGAGGGCAGCGCAGGACCAATCACCGTGGAAATCTTTTGGGGAGGCCTTTGTCCAGCAGTGGACGGCTACCGGCTGATATGATGATGGTGAATATAACAATAAAAGCCAACAAGTAAGATGGTCTTACAAAAGAATTAACTAGAAACCGATACGTGATAAACTTATATACCGTAGAAGTAGATGTAAGAGATATATCAGCTAAATCTCTTCACAACCTTCTACTGGACCTTGGCCTGATCTGCAGCAAGCTCTTTGCCTGGTACGGAGAAGCAACACTAATGCTAAAGGCCAGTGCACATCCTACACGCTTGTATTTACTTTAGGGCTTTCGGAGTTGGTCACTATGGAACACGATGGATCACTTCACCCCTACTACAATTATTGACCGATTGTAACGCAACTTGCTATAGATAACCAAAAAAATTTGAGGCGATGTATCTAACAAGAAGTTTAAAAGTTTGCCCATATCTCGTAAAATATAGTAAAGTATCTACTCGAATTTAAAACATAGAAAACTAACTTGCAAAAATACACAATACTTCAAGCGTGGTTGAATCCGAACCCTGAGGCAGACAATATATATAAGTACTATTAAACCAAGAATTCATACTGGGACTGCATTATGCCCCGAACATATGACTGAAAAAGCATTTAACTCGTCACTTTATTCCGTAAAAAAATAAGCCTTTATCGAAAATTATAAGCAACTACTATTCTTACTCGAATTCTATACTAACAGCATTTTTTCAAGCGTGTTTATAATTTGCTACGAGGAAAATATTGTTGGTTGTTATTGTGGTTAAAACGGAGCAACAGCTAGGCAATATTGAAAACTAACATCAGAAACAAGAAAATACCTCACTATTTTACTTTCAAATCGCGAAAAATTTTAGAAACATTCCATTGGATGTTTATGTCTTTCAAATCAAACGCGAATAGAAATGATTACGTCGAGATTTTTCATATTAGTTAGATCAGTATACGAGCGTTCTTCAAATAAATTGGCACTCGTCACAGTCAACATAATATAGGGCGAGGTGCGAGGTGCGAGTCGGTATACACACCAACCGCTACGTATACGATAATCAATAGATATTTTCAGGAGGCTTTCGCTGAGGGTAAGAGCGACGCGGCTGCTTGCATACAGCTTTCTCACTCCGGCACGTAATTTATGCAGTATATGGAAAGTTGGCAGATTAATCGCAAGAATTTGATTGTGTAATATAATGTTAAATTACTATACAGATTTTTAATAGAACGGGTATTATTGTACTATATAAGTAAGTGCATTAATCTACATGCGCTTCCTAAAATTCTAAAATATAAATGAATGGTAATAGAAATGTTATATTAAGACGAAGAGTAAGCAGAAAACACGCAAACATGGTGTTTTTAGACAAGTTTTGTGGTGAAAGTATAACATTTGGAATGGCTATGAACACTACTTAATCCTGTTAGACATATCCTTAAGTCTTATTTGTAGATTGCTAATGCTTGCTGTTGGTTATAGTTAACACTGCCGAGCCTGTTTGAACTACCCCATTTCTTTGAAGTTAAACAAGTTTTTTGGCATGGCGTGACGCATTTTTTTGGTACTTCTCTCAGAAAAGTTATTCTTACAGCTTGTACTTTTTTGTGTAGGTTCATTTTGAAAATATTCGCTTTGTTACATAGATGGCGGGCCGGCAGCCGTGAACTCATATCGCTCAAGGTCGCTGGCATTTAGTGTCGCCTTAAGAGCTAATGATTCCTGGCGCGGTGACGCTTTACATTATATATTAAGTACGTACTCATTGCCCGCTCATAGTATGCGCTGAGCACTTTATTTTGTGAGTACTGAATAAGACTATGATGTCATGCTCTATTATTATACTATATATTGACAGTACTGTGCTAGTTAGGGTATAATCGGGTCACGTCGACTAAGGAAGACTCGAAAGGAGGTCACTCCCATGTCATGATATCCTTGGCAACGATCTAATTTATTTAGAAAAAGGTGAATAAATTTTTCTAAAAGACCGTCAGCACTCCTCTGGTGGCGCAAGAGAATGTGGGCCGAGGTGATCACTTAACATCACATGACCCGTCCCCTCGTTTGTATTCCTCTTCCATTAAAAAACGTCCACAAAATAAAGTTCTTAGCGTGCCTTTATAAGTTCTCACATCGAAAAATTCGACGATATTGAATATTAACTTAACATGGGAAGTACCAATAAATGGTCTCAAATGTTTAATTGATTCTTGATCAGCAGTCAATAAGCAACTTTCTAATAATATATAGGTACATTGTATTTTTATTGTATATAAATTTTATAATATGTGAAGACTAAATAATACTTCTCTAATGTGTGTGTTATGTTAATTAATAACTGTTTAAGTATTAATATGAACACGTAATTCATTCTTCGCGTTAAATAAATTGATCTTCTAGTCTTACTTATACTAGAACGCTGTCGCTCCCCGTATACCTACATAGTATGGAGTAGGTCTGCGGTATATATGTTCTCAGTGTCGTGTCGCCCAGTACCTAGACACTATGTAGGTACTAGGCACTAGGTACCGCGTAGCGACATCTTGCTATAACAGCTATACGTTCACATGGAAACGTCATGGCAAACAATAGTTCCTATTACATTGGGCTTCATTATTGCCTACGAATAAATGGATTTTATAATAACGTACATTAAGTAACATAACATTGTATATACATTCCCGTAACTCCAAATCGTTATCGGTGAAGAAACATTTAGATTAGTTGGTCGAGCAGTATTAATATCAAGTCATTCGCTCAACGGGTCACGCTTTCTAATCACACTGGAGTCAGAATATTCAGATGCTACGAACATTTTCATATACGTCTCTCGTCATTTTCACCTGGAAGGACTTTTCAATTAATAAACTTAACTGGAAAAATCAGATGCAAAGAATATTTTTGAGAAAGCCCTTGTAAACGTGTGAGTAAAGCAAAATTAAAAAAAAAATCTGAATGATCATTTTACTAACGATTTGGATACCAAAGGTTAAGCGGAGTTAGTGAAATTCTTAGATAATATCGACTTTTCCTTTATAATGATGAAATTAATCGCTTAAATGAAATTTAAGCGATTAATTAAAAAAAAAATTAAAAAAATTTTACAAATTTACATACTAAATAAAGTAAATAATAAAATGGCATTTATATTCATAGAATTAAAGTTTTTCACACACACACAAAGCTGGTGCTTCCCGTGTGGTCCCATTGCAATTTCCTGGTCCTGTCTTGTCCTGTCCTGATCTGACAATGGCATCTATATGCGCGATAAAATTTACGAATAACTCAATATCGCGCCAAACGATTTCGATGATTCTTTTTTATTGGAAAGGATATACTTCAAAGGTAGTTTGGAGAGAGTTTGGTTAGGTTCTGCTTATGGGATCGATGACTAAGTAACGGAACTCTTCAATTCTCAGGAGCAACTTAATGATACTCGGCCGAATGATTTTTATGCTATCCGGATATTTCAAGCTCAAGTAATTGTCGTAGTCGAATATGATGATCAATGGAACTCCTTAAGAGGGGACGTGAGCAGCGTTATTCCATACAAACGTATTCCCCTTTTTCTCCCTGGATAATGCTTGTAGAGAGGAGAATATTTGAAAAAAAAAATCTAAATATGGTAAAGCTATGTCTGTCATGTATTACTATACCATACTACAGCCAATGATGGTCCATTATGGAGTTTGGGTTGCAGTGGCTTTGGCAGGTAAACGGTACTAAAAGTGTGTAAAATACCGATCTAAAAACATCAAAGAATAAAGTGCGATTTTTCGGTATTACCTTCAGAATATTATTAAAAGTCACGTTATTCATTGCCAGACACTTACATCGTGACAACCCCTTGCCAGACACCCTTAATGGCCACGAAATTATAATTTTACTTACGTCATAGTATAAAAGCTGATTTTTATATATAATACTTAGGTAATAAGTAGAAGATTTTTCCTCATTAGCCAGACATTTTTGATAATTCCAACCCCTTGCCAGACAAGCATGTAGGGTAGCTGTAGGACAGCGCGAGGCAGTATGCATATGGGTGATTACGAGTGAGATGGCGAGTAAAGTCTACCGCGGTCCTTCACTGCGCAGTTTCTATTTCTACTGCGCATGTATTGTGTAGTACTCAGTACTTGTTTACATCAGCTAAAATAATATTATATACTATCTTCAAGTAATATTAATTTAATATTCATTATGAATTAACAATATAAAATATTTCGAATATATAAAGACTATAAAGTAAATTTAATATTATTGGTGTATGATACGTAGATTATATGTTTACAATTTGTTTATGTGACTTTGTAAATAAAAGTCGCATAAGGTCGCAACATTCGTGTACTCTTTAATCTATCTAACGGCATATGCCGCAGAGCTGAGTCTATCTGCTAGATGGGCAATATGTGGACCCCACTGAAGCTTTTTATCTAACGTGATACCCAAGAAGACCGTAGTGTCCACAGGTTCCAATCTATGGTCATTTATATAGTTGGTTTGTACCTCCGCTGTATTTGGTGTAATGAACCGTAAACATTTTGTTTTTTTACTGTTTAAGCGCAGATTATTCGTCTCAAACCAACGCACTATCTTTGAGAGTGCATTGTTTACCTCATCATCAATATCTGCACGTCGCTTCACTTAATAAATAAGTGAAGTATCATCAGCAAACAATACAATCTCATGGCTATCATTTACCACAAGCGGTAGATCGTTAATACATGTAAGAAACAAGAAAGGACCGAGAATAGAACCCTGTGGAAGACCTATTCCCACAGGTACCCGAAAACTGTTTGATATTAACATCGACTATCTGAACTCTTTCGCTTAAATGTGATTTTAACAGATTTAGGGCTCTATTTTTCACTCCATAATGCTTTAGTTTTAGGAGTAAAGTTTAATGGTGGATGCAGTCAAATGCTTTGGACAAATCACAATAAATGCCCACTGACTGACAAATGAAATGACTCTTCCCAGGCGTCAAAGATGTGCTCAATGAGTCTAGTACCCGCATTAATTGTTAATAAGCCCCTAGTGAAACCAAATTGATTTTCGTTCATTAATTTACAAAAATGCATTTGTATCTGTTGAAGCAAAAGTTTTTCAAAATTTGACTATAAACAGGCAGCACTGAAATAGGTCTGAAATTACCAGGGTCAAAAGAACTGCCCAATTTAAACAGAGGTATAACTTTGCTGTATCTCATGAGGTCATGAAATACAGCAAATACCCTCGTCTATGCATTCATTTTAATATTATTGCTACTTCAGGTGCTATAATGTCAAGTATGTATTTAACAATATTAGTCGAATGGCCCCATAGGTCTTTTGTATTTTTTAGGTTAATTAATTTGATTTTTATTATATCGCTACCTGTAACATACTTAAATTTCAAATCAGTGGAAGATACTGGTACGTGTAATTTAAGCATATCATGTGCTGCTTTTGGTGAAGAGTTAAGATCTTTGGTCGTAATAATCCGGATTTCGAAGAAGTATTTAACAAATCCATATGCAATTTCTATGTCCGAATTTATTACACTATTATTAATATTTAAACAGATAGAGGTGTTACGGCATTTCGATCTTCCAGTTTCATTGTTAATTATACTCCAAGTCACTTTTACTTTATTATTACTGTTTTAATTTTATCTGCAATGAAACGTGTTTTCCCTTCATGACAAACTACTTTAAAGAGCTTGGAGTATTTTTTTTACATATATTTTAAATTCTTCATTATTATTGTAATGTTTCTCATAAAAAAGGTCATATAAGCGTTTACGACTTTTGTGGATACCCATTATGGCCAGTTAAAACAATGTTTGTTGTTTACTGTCACCGTTACTGGAGTAAAAATCCTGTCAAATTCTTCACAGAAGCAATTCAATACTAAGTTATAGTGAAAATTGGCAGTTTCACCACAGTGTAAAAATGGTATCGCATTTACCGAATTATTTCTAAACCTCTCAAGACGGCTACCCGTAACTGGTATAATCGTCACCTTTTTTAGTCTGACATTGTCCAATCTTGTATTTACTTTTATAAGCTGCCCACTATGGTCGGACTAAAGATTATTAATTATGAGTTTACTAGTAATAGTAACATTTGTAAAAATATTATCTTTTATACTATGACGTAAGAAAATTATAATTTCATGAACATTAAGGGTGTCTGGCAAGGGGTTGGAACTATCAATAGTGTCTAGCTAATGAGGAAACATCACCTACTTATTACCCAAGTGTTATATATAAAAATCAGTTTTTATACTATGACGTAAGAAAATTATAATTTCATGAACATTAAGGGTTTCTGGCAAAGGGTTGGAACTATCAAAAGTGTCTGGCTAGTGAGAAAACATCATCTACTCATTACCTAAGTATTATATTTAAAAATCAGCTTTTATACTATTACGTAAGGAAAATTATAATTTCGTCAACATTAAGGGTGTCTGGCAAGGGATTGCCACGATGGTAAGTGTCTGGCAATGAATAACGTGATTTTTAATAATATTCTGAAGGTAATACCGAAAAAATACCGTAATTTATTATATCGTTATTCTCTTCTGTTATTCTCTTCCCCGTACAGGTACATTCCTTGGAATACGACGGTCAATAAATTCGGGTAGCAGACATCCGTAGAATGTGTTTCTAGATTTGCTTCCACGTTTCGCATAGATCCGTCATCTTTTTCAATTGTTTCACAAAGTTATTTCCTTAGGGCTCCATAAAATAATAATTTTGACTGTGTAAACATGATAAATCAAATGATAAAAAATTAGGGCTTTGTCCAGCAGTGGACGTCTTCCGGCTGATGATGATAAAACATGATAAAGAATAATTGTGATTTCTTTTCATTTTTAAAATGTTTTTAGGAAGTGTACAAAAATCAGTAATTTTATTATCTATTCCATCTTTCGTATTAATTTCTTCAATTTATATCACATTTTACTTCCACAATGGAATCATCATTTATCAGGCAATCAGGAGTAATACCGAAAAAAACAACATTTATGGTTATACTCGAATAACATTGTCTTGTCCAGTTTACTTCGAACATACAGTAGTACCGTAAATAGTACAGATTTAGGAGTATAACAATGACTTTAATAATAATTGAGGTTTTTTTTCGTAGCTTACAGACTTTACAAAATTTTACGCAGTAATACGCCTGGGCCTCTCTAAAGCCTACAATTCATCATCACTCTGAGTGTTGAGTGTTGTATCATCAATTGTAGAGTGTTGAAGCTCTTCAGCTTTTTAACTATAAATTTAACTTATACACAGGAGACATATCACTTATCAGGATCAAATTCTAGCCGATTTAATTACATTCTTTTCACTATACACTTTTTCAATATTTATATATATTTTACATTCGTGATTGAATGTAAAATGTATCATCATCACGTCGAAGTCGTTCCCGCTGTCTGTCTCTATGTATGCATTGATCTTTAAAACTACGTAACGGATATTGATGCGGTTTTTAATAGATAGAAGATGTAGTGTTGGTAGGCCCCACAAGATGGTCCGGAACAGGTTGGCCATCGCTGGACCGACTGGTTATCTTTGGCGGAGGTAATTTGTCCAGTAGTGGACGTCTTCCGGCTGAATGATAATGATGTTGATCATAGTAGAGAAACACTGATCATTTTAGAGTTTTCTAATGTGATGTCGTAAATTAACACATTTTTTTGACACAGGACAGAAATGGTAGGCATACTTATGTCTATCTCTTAGTGATAACCCACAATAACCATTTTTTATCATATTAGAAAAAATGGCTTATTTACGACGCGAATTTATGCAATACCTACAGCATGAATCCTTATAAAATTAAGTATATATAGTGCATTTAATATAGATCAACATGGCCTTTTACAGCATCAAATTTAAATGAATACTTTCGAAGATATTAAAGATTTAAAATTTATTGATACATACATTTTTCAGTCGGTGGTGAAAACAATTACTCTAAATCCGATTCACAAGCCGAGTGCGAGCAGAATCAAAGTATAGCAACGTTACAAATCCGTGCATCAATAGCCAGGGTCAAAAACTAATTATGAGCGAGTACGGAGTAAGTTGATAAATGAAACGGGATTTGTGGCGTACGCGCACCCCATCATACGCATTACTCACACAAAACACGGGCTATTCACGCACACATAGATCGTTGTATTTCGGGCGCGGCGCGACAATAGTTTTTTCAAATACCTATTTTTCAAATTGCGCTTGACCCGGGTCCCCTCTTAATGATTTACAGTAAGGTAGCGATCTGTGGTAGAATTTCTGTCTGTAATCAAATTGCAATGCGCTTACGTTCATTGCTGCGTTGCAAAATTTAATAGATCTACACAAATTTAGAGAAATTTATTAGTATCTACTTACTTCAGATATAGTAAAAATCAAAAATTTAAATTTTTTTTTACAAAAAATCATCCGACTTCAAAAACACTATTCCAAAACAGTAGATATAATATTATGCACTAAAAAGTATAAAAATAATTGCGTATTTTTATACAATCTATTTAATTAATCGAATTATAGTTATTATTATTGTTATTTTTGGAGTCGGTATCAGCCAAGGTAGGTTTGTAACATACATAGTTATAGGTGAGATGTGCTTGAGTCGCACGCGCGACGTGAGGAGAGAGAGGCGAGAGCGGGCTGCGGCGGGAGGATTGATTTAGGTCAAACTAGCTAACTACAGGATTAGCTAGTTTAACCTAACACACATTGACAAAACAAAATTGCATTATCGAGCTGTCAGTTCATCTATACCATAGTATATCCTAAGTCTATGGACTACAGACAGAGCCCACACATTTATTTAGTAGTGATAGATATAATTTATCGATAGAAATATTTTTCTTCTTTAGAAAGGATATAGTTGTTTATTTTGATTTTTTTGTTGAAATTTACTTTTATTAATATATATATATCGTATCGTTTTTTGTATAGCATATCTTTCACGTATCCCCAAAAGAAGAAATCTAATGGTGTAAGGTCCGGGGATCTGGCCGGCCATCTAATCGGTCCATTCGTACCAATCCAAGTAGGAAAACATTCATTTTACGTTGTTCCTTTCTTTTAAAATACTATGTTACTTAAGAATAGGTGTTTTTTTTTTACATTTAAGTCGGTTCGATTCCCAGACGAAGCAAGTAATTTTTAGAAAATCTTTGAATGCAGAATTACTAACTTTTAAAAATAACACAAAGTCTTCTTTCAGTAAAATAGCCTATCTTCGATATTTAAGGTACTTTCCCTTCATGTCCCATAACTTTGGGACACCCTGTATACCCGGCAGACTTCGTACTGCCTCAATGGATAATCAAAAGACCTAACCTTTTGTATAAAATAAACTTAAAACAAATAAAAAAAGCTCGGTTGAATGATTTTTTTTTATTATTTTCGATTAATTACACTCGATATTCCTTACTTAAAAAAGATAGTTTTCCTGAAATACTGGCTATTTATAAGGTTTCAATTTGATATTGACAGACACACACAGTTATGATACAGTCTGTTAATAAATTTATAGCTTTTTGATAAACTATATTCTTTGTTTTGTTGTGTGGTGGTTAGGTTCAGAAATTTTATTTTTTGACAAAACTGAAGATTTATCAATCTACATAAAAATAATTTGATAGATAGTTGACAATTGTAGTTAATCTACCTACTATTGTAGGATCACATCATATCTAAAATTAAGTTTATTTTGTACAACCTGAGAAAGTTAGAAAGATATAAAAATTCTAATTAGTTATTTATTTTAAGCTATTATTTTAATTTGATTTCTGATCGACGGGGGACACATCAAAGGAAAATCAAAATCGTTGTTTTTATTTAATTCCGAGCATTTTCATTTTCAACCTTCTCTGGACTTCCACAAATAAATTAAGAGCAAAATTAGCCAAATCCGTCCAGCCGTTCTTGAGTTTTAGCGAGACTAACAAACAGCAATTCATTTTTATATACTTATATAGATGTAAAATTCTCGTGTAACAATGTTAGTTGCCATGTTCCTCGAAACGGCTTGATCGATTTTTATGAAATTTTATATGATTGTATATTTGGTAGATCTGTAAATCTTTTGTTATCCATTTTTTATACCACAAAAAAATTCCTACAAAAAAAAATCTACACAAAAATTGCAAATATAGAATATTGACTTTGGATAGGATTAAGTTCTTTCTTAATAAATTTAAATTTAAAATCATAAAGGTACATTTAACATTTTTTTTAATAAAAGGGGGCAAATGTGCGAGAAGATCACGTGATAGGAAATAGTGAGGCAAAGAGGTAAAAACAAAAACTGGAGTTGGAGTTACTCGACCATTCACAAAATTATAATGAATATTATCGAATCTTAATATCATTCAGTCCGTGCCTTGACTTGCAAGTTACCGTAAAACGAATCTTAACTATTATTTTATGACACATGGATTTGCACTCGATGTGAAGGTTGAATAGAGGTCGACACAAAGAGTTCGTACTTGGAATGATAAGAATATATCGTGTTAATTAATTTCTTTGTATTTGCTTGTAAATAATGCGTAAGATAATATTGGAAATGGATTTATTAATTTAAGTTAGTACACAACAGAGTTATAACAAATATATGACACACAAGAAAACTTATTAATTAGCTAGTATTTGGCATAATTATCCAGCATTGTACAACTTTGGTAATATAACATTTTTTATTACTTTTCTATAAGATTGGCACTTTTCGTAATAGTACAGTATTTGTACAAAAGAATAAGTTTTTATATGGATAAATATAGATTTTTTATTATTATTTCGGGGTACCCGGCTGAATCCCAATAACTTTCAATCATTTCATCAATTCATTCTATTTATAATTTCAAGGTAACACAGACGCAACCTGATAGTCTCATTATTGTTGAAGGAAGAGAGTAAGCCATTTGTTATTTTCATCATATGTGATCACTCACTTCCGGGATTAAATATACAAATTTAATTTGCATCAAAATTTATAGATGGTTAGCTCAGTTTTACAAGAGACGGAAGATAAGAAGGTGATATTGAAAGGACTCTCCTTTCAATATCACCTTGCACTGCAGGAAATTGTGTGAATGGAGCGCTGCATGCCTTTATACATGGTCAGACTGTGCCAATAGAAGCGCGAATGGCTGTACATAATGGAGTGCTTGTCGCCACGTTAATGTATGGAAGTGAGAGTTAGGTATGGCAGAAGAAGCATAAAAGCAGAATTAACGCAGTTGAGATGCGATCACTGCGTAGTATGTGTGGGGTAAGACTGACTGATAGAATTCCGAATGCGGTAATACGAGCGCGCTGTGGTTTGAAAGAGGATGTTGTGACAAGGACTGAAAAAGGAATGCTTGAATGGTTTGGACACGTGGAGCGAATGAGTGAAGAAATAATGACGCATCAAATATATAAGGCAAGTGTATGTGGGCAAGTCGGTCGCGGGAGACCTCGTAGAACATTCGTCTATCAAATTGGGGACGTTTTGAGAAAAGGAGAGGTCCGAAGCACCCTCAACCGGCGAGCATGTATGAAAAGAGTAATGAATGTGGAGGAAGTGCGTGAGGTTTGTAGGAATAGAAGCAAATGGCATTCTATTGTCTCTGCCTACCCCGACGGGAACAAGGCGTGAGTATGTGTGTGTGTGTGTGTGTGTGGTTAGCTCAGTTGGTAAGAGCATTGAGGCGGTTGGAGTCCCACCTCGTCCATACATTTTGGTACAAATTAAATTTGTATTAAGTAGAAGTCCAATGCACATATGCGATGGAACCAGATGATATATTCCTTGGACGACCCCGTGCTTGAGCATTCCCGGATCACCTCAAGCGAAAAAATGACTTGACATCTTGAGCCGTATAGAATCAGGCCATGCTACTACCGTGATAAAAATCAATTCGCAGTAACACTATACAATTTGTAATGGCGAGATTAAATCTTCCCAATTGTTATCTGAAAAAACTTAACTTACGTTATCTTAATACCAATATTTATGAACGTGCGCCACTTCATAGAATATGTACACTATATAACTACACGTTTTTGTTATTTTTGTTTTCTATTTTCAAGTTTTACAATGATACAGCTTACTTTTACCTTTAAGGCGAAGAGTAAGCAGAAAACACGCAAACATGGTGTTTTTAGACAAGTTTTGTGGTGAAAGTGTAGCATTTCGAGCTATGAACACTACTTAATCCTGTTACACATATCCTTAAGTCTTATTTGTAGGTTGCTAATGCTTGTTGTTGGTTATAGTTAACACTGCCGAGACTTTTTGAACTACCACATTTCTTTGAAGTTAAACAAGTTTTTTGGCATGGCGTGACGCATTTTTTTGGTACTTCTCTGAGAAAAGTTATTCTTATAGCTTGTACTTTTTTGTGTAGGTTTATTTATTCAGATTAGTAGTGAATAACGAGGATTGTAAGCATAAAATCTGTTTTCCACGCAAGAATTTTGAAAATATTGGCTTTGTTACATAGATGGCGGGCCGGCAGCCGTGAACTCATATCGCTCAAGGTCGCTGGCATTTAGTGTCGCCTTAAGTTTTACTTACCTTTGCTGCGTTAACTTTTATTGTAAGTATGATGTTCATGCACACTTACACTTAGGTACCTAAGCAGAATATGTCGATTTCATCTTTAGGGAACAATTGTAATTATTTTAGTTAATTATAATTTGAATGTGTATTTAATCTTTTGTTTCTGTTCTTGTCTCCAACAAAGTAAAATAAATAGAAAATAAACATAGAGAGTGTTTATGGCAAGCTGGATTCCTCTGGTGCTACAGGTGATTGTGGACGGTGATCACTTTAACATCAACACGCTCAGCTACACACTTGTTTATCCCCCTCTTCCATAAAATAGGAACTAAGCTTAAAAAATCGGCCAAGTGCGAGTCGGACTCTTGCACAAGGTGTCCGTACTATTATGTATAAAAACATCATTTTCATTGAAAAAGAAATGAATGAATTAATGTACAGTTAATACTAATAAACATAGTATAAGGTGTGTGAGGTTAAATACGTTACGTATCTAAGCAATATATATGTAAGTACAATCTAATTGCTATAACTAGGTCAACTCAATATTAATGTACAATTGTATCACTTACGATTCTAGGCCCAAAAGAGAAAAATTAAACGTCAATCCTATTATTTTTAATATTATAAATGTGAAAGTTTGTATGTCTGGATGTATGTTTCAATTTTTTAACGCAAAAACTACTGAATGGATTTTGATGAAACTTTACAATAATATAGCTTACACACGACGAGGCTATTATTTATAAAACTATCGCGTGAATTATACTTTATATGGCAAAACAACGTTTGCCGGGTCAGCTAGTATTGTTATATTGTTCATTATAGTATCTGTCATACGCAATTTTAGCTAAATCATAAACTTAAACATGCCAGGCGTTGAATATACGTATAGATTTACTTATACAGATTAAAACATTCAGTTATTTATTTAATGTTTCACGAGTCTTAATAATTTGATTAAAAAATTAATTCAAATCAACACCTTATACTGTGGTAGTACTGTTCAAAGTCTATTGTATGCGCACATTAGAATGAGATGCGAATACGAGGTAAGAATTTTCTGTTTTAACAATTGAAATTTTGTAAAATGATTAAAATTGTCATTATTTAAAGAGGCACTTACCTTAAATACGACACTCCATCCATTTTAAGTTTGGATTTGCTATTATTTGGACAGTTTTCCACTAAATATTTTGTCACTGCGTAGCGTTGTATTCAAAGCGCGGTCGAAACAACTGAACGAAAACTCTGCCTAATAGACGCGTAGGGAGAGTTTTGCTTCAGACAAATTTTGAGCGTGATTGTAGGTCTTGTTGCTTATTGTACTTCAATGATTCCTCAATATTTCTTGTTCTATAAAACCATGTACAATCAAATATTGGATGCTTATTACGAGACGTGTGTCGAGTTATCATGAAGACCTCTCGGCCCTGTGACCCTTGACACTGTAGGTCTACTCTAATTCAACGAAAAACGAAGTTTCGGATGTTTTCTACGACGGTTCCATTCGTCATTGCTTGACATTTCGAATTTATAAGACTACTAATTCTAATTCATTTACGTTCCGAACGAGTATGAAGATGACAGCTGTTTGTTCGGAATTTTAACGTCAATTTGACGAAAGTAAAGATGTTTTTCAAGAATGATTTTTGTTTGTGTGTATTTTATTAATCGAGGCTGCTCTACGTGAAGAAAATTAAGAACATAGAAGAAATAGACGCCGCTTATGCAATCAATTTAATATTAGTGCAATTCCCTACTTAAGAGTTTTAGGAAATTACAGAATAAAATTAATGTTACATAAGCTACGAGTATGTATCAGTGGTGGTATTAATATTCCCGATTTCACAGATGATGAACTCCAATGTGAAAGAAGCAGGCAGGTTCCCTTTTAATCAGCTTACTCAGCTCCTTCACGTCAACGTGAAGATGGAATGGAGAGACACGAGCTCTACAGGCAGGTCGAAGGCCATGAACTACATTAGTAGAACTGTTAGAAAGGATAAAGGTAGAACTTTATCTTACTTATTCCATTCTAACAGAGTGGTATTCCTATCTTTAGTGATATTTTAAGATAAGTTTCATTTTTGTTATTAATAAAAGAACAACATTTATTTTCTACATTATTATAAAAGGGAAAATAACTTACTGCTAATTCAGAGTAGGTACTCAGGCATATAAATTAAAAGGTATAGCTTCATCATCGTATGGATGGCTATATGTAGAAGCAATATTTTTTGTAAAAAAAGTATATAACTGATATTTACTTGAAACTTTCTGATATAATGAGTAGATCTCGCGATTGCGAGGTTTGTTAAAAAGTACTTTTAAAGATCATTTATTAGCACCATAATTAAAAACTCTTTTTAGAAACCTTTTTAAAGAATTCAAACAAATATTAGTTCAAAGCCAGGGGGTCCCTGGCTTTTAACTAAGCTTGCGATTCAAATGCCGATACATATAGTTTTTTTTTATGAGAAGGAGTGACGAGACAGGATGTTCACCAAAATGATATGCCCTGTGATAACAATGAGAGGCTGGACAATATTTGATTGAAAAACATTTCAGCGTTATCGCAAATGCGCTCGTCACTTTCAAACATGAGATGTTAAGTCTCAAACTAAAACACAGAATTGCTTACATGTTACTGTTTTTTTATTGGGAGAGGACGACAAACGAGCGTACGGGCACAGTACGTGTTAAGTGATCACCGCCACCTATCCACTTCCCCTTCTTCTCTTGCAACATCAAAGGAATCGCAGGAGGGTTGTAGACCTTTAAGGCGACACTAAATGCCAGCGACCTTGATCGATATGAGTTCGCGGCTGCCGGACCGCCATTTATGTAACAAGCCAATATTTTCAAAATTCTTGCGTGGAAAACTTCACATTTTAACAGGTGCAAACAGTTTATATGCTTTCAATCCTCGTTATTCATTACTAATCTGAATAAATGTACCTACACAAAAAAGTACAAGCTATAAGAAAAAAAATTCTGATAGTAGTACTAAACAAATGCGTTACGCCATGCCAAAAAACTCTGGAGTGTTAACTATAACCCACAGCAAGCATAAGCAACCTACAAATAAGACTTAAGGATATTTGTAACAGGATTAAGTAGTGTTCATAGCTCCAAATGCTATATTTTCACCAAAAAACTTGTCTGAAAACACCTTGTTTGCGTCTTTTCTGCTTACCCTTCGCCTTAAGGTAGCTTTTGTTGAAGGTACCCATGTCGTATCGTCCCGGAAAAACCGCTTGGGCCGGAGAGGCAAAGGATTGACGCATTCGAAATGTGGTGTCGAACTCAGTGTTTAGAACAACTTCGATGGAAAAACATAACAATTCATCGATTCTGAACCAGCTCCGAATAATAACTTATTGCCCTATTTTCATAAAGCGCCTACAGTGTAGTGCTGTACCGTAGTCGTCGCTTACCGTGCTATCGCGTAAATACCTACAAAAGTTGCGATCCCGTGTTATTATACGCTTTTTATTAGCTTCACCTGTATGTTTGTATATTTGTAACCGACTTCTTTGGGCGCGATTTTGACCCACTTTAAATGGCTAGATTTCGAAGACCGATGACATTACACTAATTTGATAAAAAAATAATAGTTTAAAAAAACTAAAAAACACGTTTTTTATAGAAAACCGAACTAAAGAATAGAAAATAAATTTAAATTAAGAATAGTGTGAATAAAAAAAATATTTATAAAAAAGCGTGGGGTGCTTTTTAAGATATTATCAAAATGATAATCACTACTTATATCTGTCAATAAAATATTTATAACTATTGACACCATGCACCCCACGCTTTTTTTAAAATATTTTTTTTTATTCACACTATTATTAATTTATATTTATTGAAATTTGAAACACTATTCTTAATTTAAATTTATTAAAATTTATTTTCTATTTTTTAGTTCGGTTTTCTATAAAAAGCGGGTTTTTTAGTTTTTTAAACTATTATTTATTATCTATATTTTTAGTTCGATCCGATTAGATTCCGTTCCAAAAGAAGTTTTTATTTATCGCCAAGCACGAGAAATGTTTTAGACATATTGTGCGTAGAAGTTTGAAGAAAGACAGAATAAAAATTTAATTATTAGGTTAAAATAGTAAACTTGAAACATTGTTTAAATTTATCGACACACTCGTGATTATGGTCATCAATTATAATTAGGTCACATCACTATCGCATTCCTGAACTCTGCATTCAACTCGCGCGATATTTGTAGGTGCCAACGCTTACATGATGAATATGGTTGTTGATTTTATGTATTTAATGTTTCATATATATACGTATTACGTACTAAATATGTCGCTGTTATTGTCTTAATGTATCGTACCTATTACCATAAAATCCGCAACAAACCCATCAGGAAACAAACAAACCTGACAGATGTCCTTGAACATGCATTAAAAATGAAATGGCAATGGGCAGGACATGTGGCTAGGGTCCCAGACCAAAGATGGACTCTAAAAGCGACAACATGGAGTGGTCCCTCAGGTAACAGATACCGAGGCAGACCCAAAATGAGGTGGAGTGATGACCTTCTTACAGTGGCAGGTAAAAACTGGCTGGAGAAAGCAAAAAATAGAGACTTGTGGAAGAAGATGGAGGAGGCATATACCCAGATGGGATCAAGATTATAGTTTAAGTAATAAGATTAGTTTAAGGTATATTTTTAAGTTACTAACACATTAAAATATGTAATCTATAACTCTTGAATAAATATGCTTATTATTATTACCTATTACCATACAGGCTATGCCTAGTTTGGAGCAAGAAAAATTCTGTAAAAGTGTGTCAATATTATTTATTTAATAATATGTGGATGAAATATCTGAAAATTAATGCTATTGAAGTGAAACCTCTTTAGGCGCATGAGGGTAAAATGTTTACAAATAAAACGAAATAGAGCGTTACGGAAATTTGAGACGTTTTTGTTCAAGAAGAGGAGGAGGTTTTTGTTCAAGGGAGAGAGCGATTGACACCGATTCAGGAAGAGTATATCTTACTCTCGCGCTTCCCTACCAGCCCTGTATCGTGCAGGTTTTTTTAAAAGCCAAGATGGCCGCCGCTCAAAATTATGATTTCAACAATATGGATATCGTATCCGAGGTTCTCGAGGGTGCAGATAATGAATTTAGGATCATTTTTGAAGTCGAAGATAGCCGCCGCGCGAATTTATGATTTCAACATTATGGATATCGAATCCGAGGTTCTCGAGGCTGCAGAGAACGAATTTGAGATCATGTGTTAAATCCAAGATGGCCGCCGCGCTAATTTATGATTTCAACAATATGGATTTCCAAGGTTCTCGAGGGTGCAGAGAACGAATTTGGGATCATTATTTAAATCCAGTGTCTATATGTGTCAATAAAGTGTCACGAAAATGTGGGACGTTTTTATCCAAGAAGAGGGAGAGGAAGATTGAGACTGATTGAGACCGAGTGAGAAAGGGCGAACGTAGCATGAAGCACATGGCACCGCTAGTAAGAAGAACAACTTCGCTACTAGCGTTGTATCATTCATTCATTTGCTATTAAATAGGGTACTACAAATTCGGTCTTACAATAGCTTAAAGTATCTCCTATTTAGCCATTACCAATGGCATGCAAACTTGATCTTGGGCAAAAGTTTTATTACAATATAAATTAATTTATTTTATATTTATGCAAAATTATAATTTGATATATTACAAAAAAAATATTAAAGTTAAGATAAGAATAATCCACTTAGAATGCAATGTTAAAATCCTTTACTCTTTGTGGTCAAAAAACTCATCTATAACATAAAATGTGTTTTTAAGAAGCCAACTGTGTAAGGATAATTTAAATCTTGAAAAGGTAACAACTTTCATGAATCAGGGTCTTATTGAAAATTTTCATGCCCAGCAAATTTTTCGGAAATAAAGTGCTATGCGAGACGACTCTAGTCACGTCTAGTAGTATTATATTGTTATTAGTTGTAACCTATCAGCTTTCTTAAGTTTTCTAGTACTGTGGGTCATATGTTTTTGCTGTAAGCACACTGTGATTTCCTTTCACAAATTTTGCCATCTCGTAAATATATAGACCGGGAAGTGTCAATAATTTCAGTGACTTGAAAAAGGGCTTGCATGAAGCGTCAGGCTTAATACCACAGATTGATCTGATGCACTTTTTCTGTGCAATAAATGCTTTGTTTATTTTTGAAGAGTTGCCCCACAATATAACACCATATCTAAGCATGGACTCAACGTACGCATGGTAGGTAATTAAGGCCGTTAGCCTCGAACTAACTTTCGTCAACTTATAAAGTGCAAAGCAGAAACTGTTTATTTTGCTACAAACTTTACTTACTTGATGTTTTAAAGTAAGATCTCTATCGAGAGTCACACCAAGAAAATTTGAACTTTCTACATGGGTTATCATATTTTGGTCAAAATGTTTATTCATCGTATTGTATATATCATTATTTCTTTTATTGAAATGTATATGTGTCGTCTTATTAAAATTTTTCTGTAGATTATTTTGATTAAGCCATAATTTTATTTTTTTATTGTATTATTAAGTTCTGATTCGTGGGTACGTAATCTATCTCGTTAATCCGTGGTAACAATAACAGATATATCATCCGCAAATAGGACCGCTTTATTGACACAACATTTTTTATTATGATTATTTATTTAAATAACGCTGTGGCTAGTAGCTATAGTGTAGGTAAGTTTCCTTGCCAATAAAATATAAAATAAACTGTTGAACTAGTCCGTATCAGTACTAAACACTCGTTTTTTTCGCCAAGCAGAGGTCAGCTAACGATTTTAGGAAATTCCAACCGCAAGAGTTTTATTATTATGAACAGAACAACGTCCTCGCTTCAGCTAATTAAAATATATATGGCTCTGATCTAACAATACCAAATCCGTCAGCGACTGATCATTTTATGACCACGTGATCATAACCAAACGCACGCCTTCGATATAACTAAACTTAGCTTTGCTTTAGGTAATGGTAATGGTAACTTTGGTGTAGTAAGAGTTACTTGTTTGGTGGTATCAGCATGGTCTTCATTCAGTATAGCTTTCTCCAATCTGGTCAAGCAATAACGGAAGATGTCTACTGTTCCGAACTCCGAACAATGACAGCAAAACTAGGAGTGAAACAGCCCCGACTCGTGAAACGATCTTCACCATTATTGCTCCATGATAGCAGAAGTCTCATAGAGCATGAGAAACCATTTTAACTCTACAGGAATTGCAATTTGAAATCCTTCGTCGCCCTCCGTATTCGCCAGACCTTGCTTCCCAATGGACTACCATTTTTTTCGTGATTTGGACAATTTTCTGGGTGATAAAAAGTTTTCCTCTCAGGAGGCAGTACAATATGCTTTTACAAAGTTTGTCGCATGTAGATCACCACAGTTCTATAGCAAATGCATAAGTGACCTTCCTATTAGATGGCAGCAATGTATAAATACTTTATCCCTTTATAATAATAAAAATGTAAATTAACAAAAAAACTGTAAACTTTTACGCAAACTAATATAAAACACAGTTATAATTACACGAGTTTTAGATCTTAAACAGTGTTTTATTCAAACGGGACCATATGATAAAGATGTAACAATATATACCTACAATATACTAACATAAAGACAAACATAGCGTGCAATAGAGAAGTCCATCTCTAACGGAGATACACGAAGCACAAAATGTAAGCGATTCTATTGTGTGATTTTGATTGACAAGTAAACTGTCAGCCACGTTTGACATTATCACACTAATGTCACAACACAGGCAGTGATCAGTCTGGGCGGCCTACGGTCTATAGCGCGGGTCTCCCCAACAGTGCTTAGCGGCCGGGTAAATAGTATGTATGTGTGAGTGTAGTATGAAGTTAAAGTACAGTTCTATCTCTGTATTCTGACATTAGCTCCTTAGTTTCTTGGATATTAAACCACTAGGTAACTCCCACATTGATTAATCAAAATTGGCCTATTGTATATGTATGTAGTGTATTCTAAGTTTATGGTTAAGTATGAAAAAAAAAAAATGACAAAATGGATACACCAAATGCAAAATTAGCAGCGCTTGCCAGGCATGCCTGTATCGAGGAAAACAAGTGAACATACAAATACAATTAAGTTATAAAACAGGTTCATGAGTCAGCTTCCAGTTAAATTTTTAAATGAGTTCTGAAAATATTTGATAGAAGTAAAGTACTCCTTTCTTACATTAATATAATATATTATAAGTAACCAATATCTATGATAATATTTATTTATGAATAGCTGACCCGACAGACTTCGTACTGCCTCAATCGATAAAGAAAATAACTAAAAATAAACTTAAAACAAACAAAAGGAATATTTTTTTTTTAAAACAAATAAAAAAAAATGCTCGGTACGAATAAAATTTTATTATTATTTTCGATTAATTACACACGATATTCCTTACTTACAAAACAGAGTTTTCCTAAAATACTGGGTATTTATAAGGTTTCAATTTGATATTGATAGTCACACACAGTTATCATACAGTCTCTTAATCAATTCAAAGCTTTCTCATAAACTATTTGTTTTGTTTTGTTGGTGCGGTTAAGTTCAGAAATTTTACTTTTGGACAAAACTTAAGATTTATCAATCTACATAAAAATAATCTGATTTATAGTTAACAACTGTTCAACTGAGAAAGTTTATTCATTATTCATTTTAAACTATTAAGTATTTTAATTTGATTTCTGAGCGACGGGGGACAAATCAAAATCGTTGTTTTTATTTAATTCCGACCATTTTCATATTAATTCACCTTTTAAACCTTCTCTGGACTTTCACAAATAATTCAAGACCAATATTAGCCAAATCCGTCCAGCCGTTCTCGAGTTGTAGCGAGACTAACAAACAGCAATTCAGATTTATATTATATTTATATTTAGACTTTAGTAGTGATTATTTGGAGGAATAAAATATTGTGATAATAATAGCGATCGTCAGCGACGTTTCGTCTCAGGGGTGGATCTTTGGTGAGATTAAGTTTTATATTGAAATATTTTGTAGTGGACTGAATATTATTAGGGGATTATTCGGCTCAGATCTACACTACAGTATCTGCTTCAATTTTAGACCCATTTTTGATCATAATATGAGAGTAGCATTCAATAAACAATACACTGCATTATATCGGTCGATACAATTTAATCTAAAAAGGAAAGTGATAAGGAAAGGTAAGGAATTCAAACATATGGAAAACTATTTCATAGGTTATCTAACACTTCTATAAGTAGTTCAATACTTAAGGTGATCGCAATAACCGATTATATAATAATAGGTATATTTTGAAATACTGTATTGGACCTACTCATACGGTTGAGAAATATGACCCAATAAAAATTTGGAAAGATTTACTTCCTTGTCTACCAATTCATCTGTTAGTCAGAATTAATTTCTAATTAAGCAAGTTTAATTAAAGTTTTACAAATAAAAAAGTATCTAACATTGGTATTGGTATGTTATTGGCAGCTATTTTAAAAAATGGGATAAAAAAGATAAAATTAAATAATGACCTGTAGGTATGTAAAGTAAACAATAACCTAGTTGTATTTATATTTTAAACATGAGATAACGCTTGAATTTGATAAGAACAGCGTGTGTTTGTTTCAATATTGTAGATAGATACCTACTTAAGAGTTTAATTTACTACTTATCTACTTACACTTGTGTTTAATACCTACGTCTTGAATATTCGGCGCATTCTTAATCTGAACCTTTTCATAATAATCCAAATTTCAGGGCGTTTCGTCCTAGTCACAGTTCCTACCTGAGTTATATGACATAATGAAGCCTAACCTCAAAAAAAAGTGCAACTTTAGCATCAGCCGTATCTGTCCCTGGAGACCAAATGTGCGACACGCTGCTAAATTTTGCTGCCTAATGATGTTTTTTATTAAGTAAAGCACAGCAGGCTTCAGGAATTCCTCTTAGTCTGAGATCTATAAAACGTACTAAGACTGTGGTCAGACTATACTTACGTAAAACTTAGATGAGTGTGATAAAACGCGAACTTGATTGAGCGACTTTGCATAGGGCTGTCTTATAATTTCAGCTGTCAAATCATCAAATGACTATAAAAACGATAAAAATAAAGATTATGCTAAGCTTACCTACGTCTCAGCTCTGTATTACGTATGTACAGTGTGAGCAAAGTCTAAGTACCTACGCTCTATAAGTTTCAGCCTTAGATTCATTCATATTATAGTTTACTCTGTGGACTCATTTAAAGTATTTTAAAACATATAAATCAGAATAAATACTAAGGTCTAAGCCCTGTTTATTACTATGGTAATGTAGATTGTAGTGTAGTGTATACATGTATTCATGACTGTATTGATTGGATTCGAGGTGTGGTCAAGGGCGATGTTTTAAAAAAGCGCCATCTAGCTCAGAACAGAGATATTACTAACTATTTGTTATACTGGTACAAATTCTATTTTAATAAGCTAGCTAGTTAGTGTAGCTTATTTTTACTAGGTGGCAATTTTTAACACAATATGCGAAAGAAAATGATTCGATTTCCTACAGCCTACTCATTCATGATGAAGACACGTTGCTTGTTTATGTTTCTATTAGAGTAAAACTGTTCTGTCGTTTGAATAAAAAATTAAAATTATAGAAACTTTAAGGAATAGGCAACCGGAGGAGAAGCGTGACAAACTTTTAGCAAAATCAATGTTTAGGTTTACCATTAACCGTTTTAAAAAATATAGGATAAGCAACACTGTCTAAAGAATGTCCTAATTTATTACACGATAAGTAGATTATTATATAATACTAGCTGACCCGGCAAACGTTGTTTTGCCATATAATTTATTTCTAGTGTTCGACGGTTTTTGCTCCGACTTATTTTACAAATACAACAACTATGAAAAAGTCTTTTCATTTTTTGGGTTTTTATATAGCATATGTATATGACACTCACAAAAATTTGGCTTTCTATTGGTAACAGAATTTTCAAAAGCGGTTTAGTAGATCCAGAGATAAAGGCCGGCAATGCTCTTACGATTCTCTGGTGTTGCAAGAGAATGTGGGCGGCGGTGATCACTTACAGATCACAGCCGTTACGCCTTTTAGTCCTCCTTTTCGATAAAAAATAATACCCTCTAGAAAATTGTGAAAATGATTTAAATTGATTGAAAAAAAATATTTTCTTTTTTCGTTAATTTATCAATGATTTTATATTATTCTGCTATTCGGGACGCAGGGAAATCCAACAATTTAAACAAAATCAGTCCAACCGTTCTCCAGATATAAGTTTTCGAACTTCGAACAACTATAGTTTGTAAGGATAAATAGGTACGGATGTATGTATATGATGAAAAAGTTATAGGTAGCTACTGCAATATACTCCTGTGTCCTCTTAAATTGTGTTAAACGATGTATTTCAGTCTGCATAAACATGCAGATTTAGCGATTTACAAACGCGTGAGCAAGTCACGTACAGTTGGCCGTAGGAAAATCATGGCTAGCCCAAAGGTATGCCTGCTTCTTTTATGGCTTGAGCCTGCGATTTGTTGACACTCATTGAAAATGTAAATTAATATTATTTGCCGGCGTTTAAGATTAATAACTCCACCTGCAGTCCTCCGATCACATTCATGCCCGTCCCACCGCCTGCCACCGGACGCACTTACAATATCACGCACTCGGTTGTTTATCGTCATCATCGTAACTCAAATATTTGTAAATAATTCAAATATTTGTTCAAATAAGGAAGTATAGACAAAATTGATCTACTATAAATATCTGATATCTAAGTGTTTTTCTGATATGTAAGCTAAATTATTGCAAAGTTTCAATAAAATCCATTTGGTAGATTTCGCGAGAAAGAGCCACAAACATACATCCAGACGTCCATACATTCTTACAAACTCTCGTATTTATAATAGTAGCAGATACTTCTTTGGAAAGCCAGAAGGTAGGCCGTAGGGCTGAGATTTTCACAGGGTTGTATGATAAAGTTTAGTATTTATCAATGTTAAATTTATTATGTCTGACATAAATGACTTGTCGTTCTCACTCTTTACCTCAGCAGGTGGATATGACGTCCGTCACACACAAATGATTTAATATGAATGACGCTATATTTTTATGGTGTTTTACTTTCCCGCGGGTACCCGTCACTTATGTCGTTATGGGATTTGTAAATTTAATAATACACATTGTTTTACCGGCAATCAACTTGACAAATTTTACAATATTAGCTGCTTAAGTTGATGTGTAGTAAGCTATATATGAAACTATACATTTTTAACGTTCCCACGGGAAATCGTTAATTTTATGGGATGAAAATTATTCAAGATGTTGATCGGCAATATAAGGTGCCAAATTTTATTCATTTATGTGAATAAGTTGTTGTTTACTACGCTATATAAGAATAGGTTTTTAACAATCCCACGGGAACTCTTTAATTTTTCGGAAGGAAAAGAATTTAAGATGTTGACCGGCAATGTAAGGTATCAACATGCCAAATTTTATTCAATTATGTACATAAGTTGTTGTGTCTTACGCTATATAAGTAACTATAGGTTTTTAGCTTTCCAACGGGCACTCTTCAATTTTCCGGGATGAAAAGTATCTAAGATGTTGATCGGGGATGTAAGGTATAATATATAGGTCCAATACTTTCAGAGATTAGCCCGTACAAACAGACAAACAGACAGAGAATTCCATTAAAATCGGGACTTGTTCTATTTCTCTTCTTACATCCCCATGACTCGGTTATGATAATTTTTTTCTTTGTACAGAAATTTGATATGTACAGATTTATTAGAAGTATAGATTAGCTGAATTGTATTTTTTTAATGAGAGAAACCTAATTATAATTACATAATTATATTATAATAATTATAACATAATTATATTATAATTATAATATCTGGGGTTAGGTACATACCTAACCCCAGATATACAAAAATAAAATTAAATTGTGCCTGTACTTAGCGCATGTAACTAATAATATCTCTTTGCCAAGGCAAAACACGTAACTATCCATCCCTTTTCTGTGTCTAAATTTAAACTATTTTGAATTAAAACCTCTGTAGTACTATGACTTCTTGTTTACTATTATAGTTAGCCGTTTTTAAACGTATTAGCTGTGTCATTTTGCTAAATAAATATCTAGAATATTTACAGTACGTAAAGGAGGTTTAAAACATCACTAATTCTTCTCAATCGGTCACTCTTGTCAGACAGATTGTGTTTGCTAAGATGACGCAACATTAGTCGCCGTTAGTCTACCCAGTTATGGGTCGCACTGCCTCCCTCGGGATGCTCCTCCACTTTTGACGGTTTGCAGCATTACGGGAGCACTCCACCACAGGTGTCTGGGTCACTGTTTTGACTAGATCCGTCCATCGCGTGGGTGAGCGTCTCTCGCTCTTTTACCCTCCACCTGGCCCAGCATTATCAACCGCTGAATCGTTCATTTCTGGAGATGTGACCAAAGAACTTCAGAATTCGTAGTTGCACAGTCGATAATACCATTCTCTTATTTTTAGTTCTTTTAAGATGAAATTGCTGGTTCGGAAAGCCGTCCAAGGGATCTTCAGGAGTTGTATCCAACACCACATCTCTAAGGCATTAATTTTGCGATGCGATTGAATGCGATTTGATGCGACAAATAGGCCTAAAGTCTTCTATTCAAGATGTGGAGTAGTACCTTACTAGTTGCTGGAATGGGATATGAGAAATCATTCTATAGTTATTGCATTTTTTCATAGAACCTTTCTTATGCAGGGGAATGAATAAGGAATGTGACCATTCTATTGGCCAACTGTTTCCCAAATTTTGCAGCAGACTATTATACATCACTAATAGACGCTTGTTAAAAATGGTATTCCTAATCGCATATTAGAGCTAAAACATTCATAATCTCTTCGATAAAGCTGACGTGACTTATAGGAGAGCCTAGGACCCTCCTGTTAAGCTATATATGCCCTCGATAGCTAAAAACATGGCCGACATCGATCAGCTGTCTCGTATTTGAAGTTTGTTTTTCGATGTCAGTCAGTTCATAGCTGTATTAAATTATCATTACCAACGTATAGACTAGGCTCGCTACAAAAAACTTTTATTTTGATTTTAAAATATGGCTGTTTCCATAGACTGTTAAACAAGTTAAAATTATGGGTTTTTTTCGAAATCCCATCATTGCGTAATATTCTCTATATTATTAGTTATTTGTATTAGTTATTGGAGGTTTATCACGATTTACGATTATGAATAACGAATTTTATCGAAAGTTCTGCTATCCACTATAGTGTCATATTTAAAAATCCAAGTTATCAAAATTTGAAGTTTGTCTACCTTTTTTTGCAGATAAACTCTTATAATTCTATATGAATCACCTTGAAATAAATATATGTTTTGAATTCAGGATAAAAGTATTCTAAAGGTATTTCAGCTGACGACTACAACGTACAACAGGCTCGTCAAACTAATGAAACATCTGTAATGATCTTATTATTATATTTCTACCAGTAGGTACTTACAAATAAAAAGTTTTATAATTATTTTATTGCTATTTACAATCACATTAAAATAATTTGGCTTTGAGTGACAACTAGTCATAAATTAAATAAATATTACAAATACTAATTATGGACTAAAGAAATACCTTAAATTCCTATTTATTATAATTATTACACTTCGGAGTAATTAATATTTTTACATATTTATTTATTCTAACCTAATTTGGTACTATAAATTATCTGACCTCTCATCTTCATTATAATTGGCACGATGACAGATTAAAGAATCAAAAAATAAATTGAATAGAAAACTTTTGGAAAAATATGCGATGAAAAGACTAATAGATGACCCAGATATTGATTACAAATATTGAAATTAAGAAAATTCGATAAAATGAAAGTATCAAATACGGCGTTGGGCCGTTTTCATCATTGTCACCACGTCTCTTGAATAGTGATTGTTACAATAACAAGTTACCAGAGACTATGAAAAGTAAAGCAAATAATATCAAATTCATAAACCATTTAAAACAGATATTGCATTAAAAATGTGACTATTCTGTAGATGAATATCTGTGTGATAAAATATTAAGTAATAATAATACTTAAAAATAAGAAAGTTACATAAAAACACAAATAGTATATAAACAAATTGAAATTATATAAGTACGAATTTTCTGTAATTATTAACAAAAATGATAAACATGTTAACAAAGGTATATATTATATTTAAAATATTTAAGTCTTACAAGATTGCTGTGCCCTACAGGGTCTACAATGTCAGTTATACCATTGTAGTATGTACAGAACACAGCAAGACGTATTATATGTGTTGAGTGACGTCATAATCGGCCGCCATGACACAAGCGTTTTAGCCCTTAATCCAAAGTACACAGGTGAAATATATCAATCACTTACAGTTTATTGTATTGTTCAAAAAACTTTTTTTCGAAAATAATACAAGTCTACCGATATTTTAGAAGAAACTGAAATCTGTCAACATGCCTACTAGACGAGAGGAATTAATAATAAACAAAATCTTACTTAAATAAAATAATAATCTTACGTATAATTATTATAACCTGATTTAATAATACTTTTTGGTAAAGGCTTTAGTTTTAGTACAAGTTATATTACCGTTACTCCCACAATTATTCAAATCACATTAGGACGTGATTAGATATCTACAAATAAAATTAAAGTTTACTTTCTTGTGCATGATAACATCTTTATATGTTTATATGTTAAAAGTATATGTTAAAAGTTTCACATACAATAGTGCTAAAGAATCGTATCTATTCTAAACTTTACATCATGTTAGGCATAATATATAAGAGGGAATAATATTCTAAGTGCAATCAATATTTCTTCAATAAATTTATTTAATTATTACATACATCCTTAATTAAACTTGCCTTTACAATATGGTGTCATATTTAAATTTCATCCCAAACAAATCAATGGGATACCAGTAGGTATACTCAAAAACATATCGCATTTCATTAATCAAAATTTGAAATTTCTTTACATTTTTTTTACAGGTAAACTCTACAATTCTATATGAATAACCTTAAAATAAAAATATGTTTTGAATTCAGGATAAAAGTATTCTAAAGGTATTTCAGCCGACGACTACAACGTACAACAGGCTCGTCAAACTAATGAAACATCTGTAATGATCTTATTATTATATTTCTATCAGTAGGTACTTACAAATAAAAAGTTTTAAAATTATTTTATTGCTATTGACCATCACATTAAAATAATTTGGCTTTAAGTAGTAAGTAGTAGTCATAAATTAAATAAATTTTACAAATACTAAGTAATTATTGACTAAAGAAAAACCCTAAATTCCTATTTATTATAATCATTACACTTCGGAGTAATTAATATTTTTACATATTTATTTATTCTTACCTAATTTGGTACTATAACTTATCAGACCTCTCATCTTCATTATAATTGGCACGATGACAGATTAAAGAATCAAAAAATAAATTGAATAGAAAACTTTTGGAAAAATATTCGATGAAAAGACTAATAGATGACCCAGATATTGATTACAAATATTGAAATTAAGAAAATTCGATAAAATGAAAGTATCAAATACGGCGTTGGGCCGTTTTCATCAGTGTCACCACGTCTCTTGAATAGTGATTGTTATAATACTTAATAATATAAAAGTTACATAAAAACACAAATAGTATATAAACAAATCTTATAACTATATTTACAATACTACGACTACATAAAATTAAAACTATCATTACGTGGAAGCGTACCAAGAATACTGGCAGCATTACCCCGTTGGATAGCAAGGCTGATCCGTTGACCGAAATAGCTGCCAGCACTTGGGTTTCCAGTAGCCTTATTGAGGCGCGAAGATAGTATTTTGAACATTCTCCGCGCCTCTGGGCCCCACGGGCCAAGTGTCTCGACACCAAACGGCACAAAGATGTATGACTCACTGAGACCAACATATTTGCGACGCTTGCTGTCTTCGGCAGTCGAAGCAGCAGCCCCAGCACCAACTGACGTAACTTGGACATGAGAAGGAGCCAGAGTGTCGACGCAAGTAGCGTCCCACACCAGCGCCCTTCCCCGTGCCCAAGCCACCAGCGTCATTCCATCAGGACGCTTGCCATCGCGGCGGGTAATACCATTTGTATATAAACAAATTGAAATTATATAAGTACGAATTTTCTGTAATTATTAACAAAAAGGATTAACATGTTAACAAAGGTATATATTATATTTAAAATATTTAAGTCTTACAAGATTGCTGTGCCCTACAGGGTCTACAATGTCAGTTATACCATTGTAGTATGTACAGAACACAGCAAGACGTATTATATGTGTTGAGTGACGTCATAATCGGCCGCCATGACACAAGCGTTTTAGCCCTTAATCCAAAGTACACAGGTGAAATATATCAATTACTTACAGTTTATTGTATTGTTCAAAAAACTTTTTTTCGAAAATAATACAAGTCTACCGATATTTTAGAAGAAACTGAAATCTGTCAACATGCCTACTAGACGAGAGGAATTAATAATAAACAAAATCTTACTTAAATAAAATAATAATCTTACGTATAATTATTATAACCTTATTTAATAATACTTTTTGGTAAAAGCTTTAGTTTTAGTACAAGTTATATTACCGTTATTCACACAATTATTCAAATCACATTAGGACGTGACTAGATATCTACAAATAAAATTAAAGTTTACTTTCTTGTGCATGATAACATCTTTATATGTTTAAACGTTAATTAATATGTCTACCTGATTTACTCGGCTATTGAAAGGACTGATTTTCCATATATAGTTAGCTTGAGCAAGGATTGAATAAAACTATAATTATTTCAGCAAATAAAGTAGGCTTTTGTGCATTAAATACAAATCCAAAAAAAATAAGCATCAATTAATTGGTGATGTTGGCAGATCAGTTATTTTTACAGTTGCGAGAGGCCACTAGTGTTCAAAAAGTTGTGAAACGTTTACGAGAGTATAATACCTACACAGACTCAAATCAAATCGTATCACTTGATTCATGTAGGTCAAGCAAATGATATTATGAATTTCAAAAGTACGTTACAAAAGTATATATCTTATATTTTAAAACCCTTAAGGTAAACCTAAAACATTGTTTTTGTGAAACAGCTATAGTCCACCTTCGCCTGTTCCTTAAGTTTATAATGTGTAGTACTTACTGTATAGTTATGAGTATAATACATTAATCTACTGAGCTTATTACACAATTTAAAATATGACTGATAATATAAATTTGTAATCAGACACATATTTATTTTATTAAAATGCTTATAGCACTACGTTGGCTAGTAAAAAATATGGTAATATAATAAGCCGTTAAAAATATAAAATCCTTAATTTGGAGTCAGAAGTAGTTTTTAAATCAGGTGATCTGTATTTGGTTGAAGACAATCTTACTCAAAATCTTAACTCTTTTATTACTGACTTGTTTAATTGATACTAAGAGACACGGACGAGTAAAAAATAAGGACTCCGTGTCACCTTTCATAACAGTGAGGCACCAAACAAGCCGGAAAAAGTGTAAATACATAGCCCCACGCATACACTTACACTAATACAAGCCGATCGGTCGCCATTATGAGATTTGCCATCGTCTGTGACAGATCAGTTTGCGTCGCAATAAAATATTTTAGAAATGCCTTCGTGCGTTGTGAAAACGTCTAAAAACAATAATATTAAAGTATTTGTGGATATATGATTATTTAAGGGAAAAAAAATTGTGTAACTGGTATACCCCGTAACCGCACACACACTAGAATAAAGGTGCTTCACTTGCTAATATCACGGCGCGGAGTCCTTTTTTTTACTAGTCCGTGCTAAGAGAAAGCTTCTTCTATAGCTTAGAAAAAAATGTTTAAAGAAGGAGTTTTTTTTAAATGTTAAGTATTTGACAATTCCTAACCCACTTTTAATAATGCTCATATAAATATTTTCACTAACACACGATCACTGAAAGTTTGCATATGAAAAAAACACAAGTATGTTTTTTCTTAATTGATAATAGCCCTTATATCGTATTAAATATAAAAGTTTCACATACAATAGTGATACAGAAACGTATCTATTCTAAACTTGACATCATGTTAGGCATAATATATAAGAGGGAATAATATTCTAAGTGCAATGAATATTTCTTTAATAAATCTATTTAATTATTACATCCTTAATTAAACTTGCCTTTACAATATGGTGTCATATTTAAAATCCATCCCAAACAAATCAATGGGATACCAGTAGGTATACTCAAAAACATATCGCATTTCATTAATCAAAATTTGAAATTTCTTTACATTTTGTTTACAGGTAAACTCTACAATTCTATATGAATAACCTTAAAATAAAAATATGTTTTGAATTCAGGATAAAAGTATTCTAAAGGTATTTCAGCAGACGACTACAACGTACAACAGGCTCGTCAAACTAATGAAACATCTGTAATGATCTTATTATTATATTTCTATCAGTAGGTACTTACAAATAAAAAGTTTTAAAATTATTTTATTGCTATTGACCATCACATTAAAATAATTTGGCTTTAAGTAGTAAGTAGTAGTCAAAAATTAAATAAATTTTACAAATACTAATTATTGACTAAAGAAATACCTTAAATTCCTATTTATTATAATCATTACACTTCGGAGTAATTAATATTTTTACATATTTATTTATTCTTACCTAATTTGGTACTATAAATTATCTGACCTCTCATCTTCATTATAATTGGCACGATGACATATTAAAGAATCAAAAAATAAATTGAATAGAAAACTTTTGGAAAAATATGCGATAAAAAGACTAATAGATGACCCAGATATTGATTACAAATATTGAAATTAAGAAAATTCGATAAAATGAATGTATAAAATACGGCGTTGGGCTGTTTTCATCATTGTCACCACGTCTCTTGAATAGTGATTGTTACAATAACAAGTTACCAGAGACTATGAAAAGTAAAGCAAATAATATCAAGTTCATAAACCAGTTAAAACAGATATTGCATTAAAAATGTGACTATTCTGTAGATGAATATCTGTGTGATAAAATATTAAGTAATAATAATACGTAATAATATAAAAGTTACATAAAAACACAAATAGTATAAAAACAAATTGAAATTATATAAGTACGAATATTCTGTAATTATTAACAAAAAGGATTAACATGTTAACAAAGGTATATATTATATTTAAAATGTTTAAGTCTTACAAGATTGCTGTGCCCTACAGGGTCTACAATGTCAGTTATACCATTGTAGTATGTACAGAACAGAGCAAGACGTATTATATGTGTTGAGTGACGTCATAATCGGCCGCCATGACACAAGCGTTTTAGCCCTTAACCCAAAGTACACAGGTGAAATATATCAATTACTTACAGTTTATTGTATTGTTCAAAAAAATTTTTTTCGAAAATAATACAAGTCTACCGATAATTTAGAAGAAACTGAAATCTGTCAACATGCCTACTAGACGAGAGGAATTAATAATAAACAAAATCTTACTTAAATAAAATAATAATCTTACGTATAATTATTATAACCTTATTTAATAATACTTTTTGGTAAAAGCTTTAGTTTTAGTACAAGTTATATTACCGTTATTCACACAATTATTCAAATCACATTAGGACGTGATAAGATATCCACAAATAAAATTAAAGATTACTTTCTTGTGCATGATAACATCTTTATATGTTTAAACGTTAATTAATATGTCTACCTGATTTACTCGGCTATTGAAAGGTCTGATTTCCATATAAAGTTAGCTTGAGCAAGGATTGAATAAAACTATAATTATTTCAGGAAATAAAGTAGGCTTTTGTGCATTAAATACAAATCCAAAAAAAAATAAGCATCAATTAAGTGGTGATGTTGGCAGATCAGTTATTTTTACAGTTGCGAGAGGCCACTAGTGTTCAAAAAGTTGTGAAACGTTTACGAGAGTATAATACCTACACAGACTCAAATCAAATCTTATCACTTGATTCATGTAGGTCAAGCAAATGATATTATGAATTTCAAAAGTACATTACAAAAGTATTTATCTTATATTTTAAAACCCTTAAGGTAAACCTAAAACATTGTTTTTGTGAAACAGCTATAGTCCACCTTCGCCTGTTCCTTAAGTTTATAATGTGTAGTACTTACTGTATAGTTATGAGTATAATACATTAATCTACTGAGCTTATTACACAATTTAAAATATGACTGATAATATAAATTAGTAATTAGACACATATATATTTTATTAAAATGCTTATAGCACTACGTTGGCTAGTAAAAAATATGGTAATATAATAAGCCGTTAAAAATATAAAATCCTTAATTTAGAGTCAGAAGTAGTTTTTAAATCAGGTGATCTGTATTTGGTTGAAGACAATCTTACTCAAAATCTTAACTCTTTTATTACTGACTTGTTTAATTGATACTAAGAGACACGGACGATTAAAAAAATAAGGACTCCGTGTCACCTTACATAACAGTGAGGCACCAAACAAGTCGGAAAAAGTGTAAATACATAGCCCCACGCATACACTTACACTAATACAAGCCGATCGGTCGCCATTATGAGATTTGCCATCGTCTGTGACAGATCAGTTTGCGTCGCAATAAAATATTTTAGAAATGCCTTCGTACGTTGTGAAAACGTCTAAAAACAATAATATTAAAGTATTTGTGGATATATGTTTATTTAAGGGAAAAAAAAATTGTGTAACTGGTAAACCCCGTAACCGCATACACACTAGAATAAAGGTGCTTCACTTGCTAATATCACGGCGCGGAGTCCTTTTTTTAACTAGTCCGTGCTATGAGAAAGCTTCTTCTATAGCTTAGAAAAAAAATTTTAAAGAAGGAGTTTTTTTTGAATGTTAAGTATTTGACACTTCCTAACCCACTTTTAATAATGCTCATATAAATATTCTCACTAACACACGAATCACTGAAAGTTTGCATATGAAAAATACACAAGTACGTTTTTCTTAATAGATAATATCCCTTATATCGTATTAAATATAAAAGTTTCACATACAATAGTGCTAAAGAAACGTATCTATTCTAAACTTGACATCATGTTAGGCATAATACAAAAGAGGGAATAATATTCTAAGTGCAATCAATATTTCTTCAATAAATCTATTTAATTATTACATCCTTAATTATACATACCTATACAATTTGGTGTCATATTTAAATTCCATCCCAAACGAATCAATGGGATACCAGTAGGTACATTTAAAAACCGCATTTCAGTAATCAAAATTTGAAATTTCTTTACATTCTTTTTACAGGTAAACTCTATGATTCTATATGAATCACCTTAAAATAAATATATGTAATTCAGGATAAAAGTATTCTTATGGGATTTCAGCCGACGACTACAACGTACAACAGTACTTACAAATAAAAAGTTTAATTATTACTTTATTGCTATTGACAATCACATTAAAATACTTTGGCTTTAAGTGACAACTAGTCATAAATTAAATAAATATTACAAATACTAATTATGGACTAAAGAAATACCCTAAATTCCTATTTATTATAATTATTTTACTTCTGAGTAATTAATATTTTTACATTTCATTTTAATTATTTATTCTTACCTAATTTGGCACTTTAATTCACTACACCTCCCATCTTCATTATAATTGGCACGATGACAGATTGAAGATTCAAAAATTAAATTGAATCGAAAATTTTTCGAAAAATATGCGCTGAAAAGACTAATTGATGACCCAGATATAGATTACAAATATTGAAATTAAGAAAATATTCGATAAAATGATTGGCTCTGCAGTTTCTTAGTGAGCTATCCAGAGGAATTTAATACATTAAGGGCGCCTCTTTGTTTCTGTTTTTGAGACTGAGACGCTAAATTTATATTAGGCATGAAGAACAATGTATGTAAAATAATAAATAAATGAAATAAAATAGAATGAAATCCAAAATCTGTCAACATTTCCATTAGATGGGAGGAATTAATAATAAACAAAATATTTCTCAAATAAAATAATAATCTTACTTATAATTATTATGACCTTGTTTAATAATACTTTTTGGTAAAGGTCTCTAATTTAATTAGAAGTTACTTTAATGTTACTACCACAATTATTCAAATCACATTAGCACGTGATTACCTATGTATTTATTTATATTATCTACAAATAAAATTTGAGTTTCTTTTTTATGCATGATAACATCTTTATATGTTTTCACGTTAATTTATATGTCTGCCTGATTTACTCGGCTATTGAAAGGACTGATTTCCATATAATTTTAGCTTGAGCAAGGACTTTATAAAACTATTATTAATTGAGCAAATAAAGTAGGCTTTTGTGCATTAAACACATATCCAAAAAAAAATTGAGCATCAATTAATTGGTGAGGTTGGCAGATCAGTTATTTTTACAGTTGCGAGAGGTCACTAGTGTTCAAAAAGTTGTGAAACGTTTATAATAATATAATAAAGCCTTTATTAATGATTTTCCATTTGATTTCTACATTTTAGTGTTAGTATGTTAGTACGGTTAGTCGACAAACATGATTATTTTATTATTAACTTTTATGTTAGTAAGTTATAATGCATGCACTATGTTAGTTTTCTTGATTATTTTCAAATGGATCCCAGTTGGGTAAAGGCCTCCTCCATTTCTTTCTATTTTTTCCTTTTTCGAGCCAATTAGTTCCGCCAGTCTCTCTTATCTCATCGGTCCACCTTTTATGTGGTCTGCCCACATTTCCCTTTCCTACAGGTCCCTTCCATGTTGTGGTCTGAATGGTCCATCTAGCGTCTGTTAGTCTGGAAATGTGTCCGGCCCACTGCCACTTTAATTTTAATGCTTGATTTAAGGCATCAGTTAATTTTGTTTTCTTCCTTATCTTCTGGCTATGTATCTTATTAATTTTTCTTAATTTAAGCATGCTTCTTTCCATTCCGCGCTGACGTGTCCTAATTAAGTGTTGTATTTTCTTCGTAAACACCCATGTTTGGCAGCCATATAACAAAGTTGGATGAACACAGGATTCCATTACCGTTTTTTTGTATTCTAAGCTGTAGTTTCCTTTTAAAATTTCCTTCTGGCTCCAATATTTTTTCCAGGCTAGATTTATTCGTCGGCTTATTTCCTCTTCATGACTTATTTTATTGAAGGATATCAGCTTTCCTAGGTATATATATTCATTCACAAAGTCAAGTGTTTGTGATCCGGCGCTTATTGGTACTGATAGACCATTTGTCATAATTTTTGTTTTCTCAAAATTCATTTCCAAGCCTACTATGGCACTTGCTTCATGTAACTGATTAACCATAGATTCCAGTTGCTTTGGGTTCTCATTAAAGATGACTATATCGTCGGCAAATCGAAGATGACTTAAGAAATCTTTGTTGATCATAATACCTCTATTCACCCAGTTTATGTTGTTAAAAACTTCTTCTAGTACGGCTATGAATAATTTAGGAGACAGTGGGTCTCCTTGTCTGACTCCTCTTTCAATCCTGATGTCTTTTCCTTTAGTTTCTAATTTTACTTTGCAAACACTGTTCATTTATATATATTTTATTATCTTTATGTATTTTGAGTTGACCTTTAGATTATTTAGAGTATTCCATATGGCTGTGTGGCTAATGCTATCGAAAGCTTTGCTGTAGTCCACAAAGGCTATGTAGAGGGTTTTATTATATTCTTTGTACTTCTCAATTATTTGTTCGACCGAATGTATATGATCCATTGTTGAGAAACCGGATCAGAAGCCAGCCTGTTCTTTGGGTTTTGTGGCATCTATGCGTTCTGTGATCCGGCTTAGTATTATTGATGCAAACAGTTTATAAATACTAGACATAAGACTAATGGGTCTATAGTTTGTTATATTATGAGGGTCTCCTTTTTTGTATAACAGTACTATTTCTGAAATAGTCCACTGCAAGGGTATGGTTTCTGTGGTTAATATTAAGTTGAAAAGTCGAGTGAGATGAGTTGTTTTGGCGGGTATTCCTATTCTTATAGCTTCGGTCGTGATTCCATCCGGACCAGGACTTTTATTCAATTTCATTTGTTTTATGTGTTTTATAACTTCCGTGTCTTTGATTTCCATAACATCAGTGTCGGTAATATTTGAGTACTCGAAAATTCCATTTTCTGTGTGTCCATCCGTATATTTATAGAGCTTCCTGTGGTAGTCAGTAGCCTGTTCTAGTATGTCTATTCTTGAATTCGTTTCTATTGATCCCCTACTCAGTTTTTGGATCCATTTTTTATGTGATATTAATTCTTTCTTTGCCCGTTTTGTACTTCTATATTTAGCCAGATTGGTTTCTATTATTCTTTTTCTATATATTTTGTAGTCTTGTTTAATTGATTTTTTTGTTTCTTTGAATATTTTACTAAGTTCATTTCTAGTTTTTCTATCTTTAGGTTTTGTTTTTATAAGTTTTGATCTTTTTTTCAATAGGCTTTTTGTTGTGTCATTTAAGAAATTTTTTGACTTTTTTGTATTTAGTTTTAAATTTAATCCCTTAGTAATAGCTTTTTCCAATGTATCGTAATATGTTTGTACATTATTTGTGTTTTGTTTTCCTTGCTCGAATTCTGATAAACATTTCTTTAGTTGTGTGATATATAGTTCTATTTCTTCTAGTGTGGTCGGGTGCTTTAAAGTTGTTTTAAAGTTTGTTCTTTTCTTCTTTTGAGTTCCAATGTTTAATGTAGCGCGTAGGGGTCTATGGTCTGAAGCAAAGTTAATATTTGTAATAACTTCTATATTTGTAATAAGTTTTGGTTTGCTACATAATATAAAGTCGATTTCATTTTTTGTTAATTGGTTTGGAGATATCCACGTCCATTTTCTACTCTCTTTTTTTTTGAAGTACGTGTTCATTATTGACATTTTGAATTCATTTGCAAATGAGATAAGTTGCTCACCTCTTTCATTTCGTTTACCATAACCGTATCTGCCCATAATAGGGTATTCATGTTCTTTCGGCATTCCTATCTTTGCGTTAAAATCTCCTATAATGAGTATAGTACCGTGCGATAGGTCGAGAGCCGTTCTGATGTTATCATAGAACATTTCTATTTCATTTTCCGGTGCTTTCTCAGTTGGGGCATATACTTGTATGATAGAAAGATATAGCTTTGCGAATTTTAACTGTAGGAGGGCTACTCTTTCCGAGATTCCTTTATAGTTTACTATATTGTTTTTATGAGTTTTATTTATAAGGAATCCGACTCCGTATAAGCCTTTAGTCTCTCCTATGTAACATAATATATGGTCAGTGTACTCTTCGATGTTGCAGTTGTTTCTTCTTACTTCAGAGAGTCCCATTACGTCGAAATTGATGTTTTCAAGAGCGTGTGATAACTCTAGGTACCTTTCATAAGATGATAAGGATCTTACATTGTATGTACATATCCTTAGTAGATTGTGAAACGTTTACGAGAGTATAATACCTACACAGACTCAAATCAAATCTTATCACTTGATTCATGTAGGTCAAGCAAATGATATTATGAATTTCAAAAGTACGTTACAAAAGTATAAATATTATATTTTAAAACCCTTAAGGTAAACCTAAAACATTGTTTTTGTGAAACAGCTATAGCCTGCCTCTCCTCCGGTAACACGCCTGTTCCTTAAGTTTATAATGTGTAGTACTTACTGTATAGTTGTGAGTATAATACATTAATCTACTGAGCTTATTACACAATTTAAAATATGACTGATAATATAAATTAGTAATTAGACACATATATTTATAAAATGCTTATAAAACTACGTTGACAAAACTAGTAATAAATATTATGTTAATATTATAAAGGCCGTTATGGAATATCCTAATAAAAAGTTTTTAAATCCGGTGATCTTTTTTTGGTAAGACACAATCCTACTCGAAATCTTCTATTTGCGACTGTCTCATTCAATTAATAAGTGAAGGCTTTTTGTAAAGATTTTATGTAAAACGTCGAATTATATTTAAGTAATGGATAAAAGGAATATTTAGAAAGAATTATTATTTATTATTTTTTTTTAATGGAAAAATTTATCACACTTCCCATCCCAAGTAAAGTAATTAATGTTTATATAGATATTTTTCCATTATTACGATATCATGTATGTCTTATTAATTATTAATATCCATATCGTATGAAGTATAAAAATTTCACATACAATAGTGATACATTATGGTATTACAAATCGTATTCTGTACTCTAAACTTGACATCATATTAGGCATAATATATAAGAAGGAATAATATTCTAAGCACAATCAATATTTCCTCAATAAACCTATTTCATAATTACATCCTAATTATCCATGCCCAATATGGTGTCATATTTAAAATCTATCTCAAAGTAAAACAATGGTACCTTACTCAAATACACATTACGTTAAGTTTCTTTACATTTTTTAAAGTACCTAATTAAGCTTATTTTGTTTGATCATTTATCCTAAAAAAGTAGGTTATGAGTGACTGCATTTATAATCCTTATAAATATCTACTCAAAAGATAGTTAAGGAATAGATAGTTAATGTAAATAATAGAATGTTTAGAATCTCCTGCAAACAGCAAACGTCGCAAATACGACCGCGTCGGTCTCATTGAGCCTTACATATCTCTGCCGTTTGGTGTGAGACACTTGGCCCGTGGGGCCCAGAGTCACTGAGAATATACAAAGTACCTACTATCTAGCGCCTCAATAGGGTTACTGGAAAACCCAAGCGATGGCAGCTATTAGGTCAACGGATCAGCCCAGCTATCTAACGCGGAAATTATACCAGTTTACTTGGTACACTTCCACGTTATGATAGTTTTAATTTAATGTACCTAATCATAGTATTGTAAATATAGTTTCAAACATTATCGTATCATTAATTACTTAGTTTTTCTCTTTTTCTTACTCAGTTTTTTTATATCTCATCACAATGTTCTGTATCAGATCAAACTTGGTTGGAAATGTCATGCGTGCTTGTCGAAACATTGCTAGGTTCTTAAACCTAGATATAGCAGTAACTTATTTACACAAAACTGGTTTCCGTTATTATTGAAATAAGAACCTATATAATGCTTGTATTATTGCTACAGAAACTTGTTTGAAACTCCTATATAATGAGCAAGTACTGACACCTACTAACGTCAGTAATTATTAGCGTTCTTTTTTTTTTAATTCACCATGATCGCCCTGTACCAAATTCATACTGTAAATGTAGATATGCCGTTATGGTTTACGCAGAAACGTGGGCAGCTATACGTCATTTATCGTTGTAACGTAATAGACTAAACACATTATCGGATTTGGTCCAGCCAAACGCTCGGAACGCCGCCGTCCGGTAGCGGACCATATTCGATGGTTTGGCACATTGTAATTCGCACAAAATTTTTATTTTCAGTGTCCGGACCGTACCGAGCATGACGCTGGACCAATCGGTGCTAGGCGCCTACCGGACCATACGATGGTCCGGCTGTACCAAAAAAACTGACCACGTGTTTAGTCTAACAGAGTTTTGTAAAATAACTAGCGGTTACGTAAAACAGCTGATTGGCTATCCAGCTGCGTGTATTATATTAACATAAATCGAATAAATATAAATCAATACTTAGCTACTTAATCATTTCTCTACGGCTTATGGATAAAGGACGTTATTTACATATTGTAAGGTTCAAGTTTGATTGTGTCTCAAGACGGCGGGTCAGGTGGTGGAACCATTGGTCCTGGAGTGGGCTGTTGTAGAAACTTCGCTGCTGCGGGGAATCCGGCCAGATCGAACCCTGGTGGTATGATACCGGCGGCTGTAGCTGTGCCTTGGAGGTACGCGACCAACCTGTAATATACAAATCATGTGTTTTTATGACCTTTGTTGGTTTGACACATTATGCCCTGTGCTGCCCCGGGGCATAAAATAAAAAGGGAACCCAAAGGTATCGTAAGAGGCGACTAAGGGCATTTAGTAGTGGGAGGCCCCTTTGCACAGTTTACCGGCTAGATTATGGGTAGATTATGGTATTTTCTGCTGTGAAGCAGTAATGTGTAAGCATTATTGTGTTTCGGTCTGAAGGGCACCGTAGCTAGTGAAATTACTGGTCAAATGAGACCTTACATCTTATGTCTCTTATGGCACTTCATTCAAATGTGCAGGGTGTATCAATTACCATTAGCTGAAAGTCCTGCTTGTCTTGTCCCTTATTGTAACAAAAAACAAGAATCTACAATTTAGCTGAGATAAAGTTCAAAATAGTCTTAAAATATCTTTGATTTCATAGACATAAATATAGAAACTCGTAAATAAATCATTCTCTGCGTTACTTTCTATATCTGAAGAAAAGGAACAATAAATCACACAAGGTTCCTGTTACGTTGGACGTACCTGCGCAATTCCTCAAGTGCACTGGCCTGCATCAGAATATAGTTCTTGGCTAGGAGAAGCGTCGCAATTTTGGACAACTTGCGCACAGAAGGGGAGTGGGCGTACGGTATCACACCTCGGAGTTCATCCAGGGCGTCATTCTGGAATTATTATTGATATAAAATAAATCTTATAACTATGTTTACAATACTATGATTACATTAAATTAAAACTATTATTACTGGGAAGTTTACCAAGAATACTAACAGCAGCATATCCGCATTGTATAGCTAGGCTGATCCGTTTACCGAAATAGGTGCCAGTGCTAGGTTACCAGTTTCGTCTCTGATAATAATTGAGCAAAGCGAATCTGAGCGGAGCTCCCACCAGGTTACTCTAGGAAGCCTTCGAAATTGTCTAGGTTATTGTGGAGACAGAATTTTGAATTTCCACTTGATTCAATTATTATAATTAAAAACAAGCATGATTTACAAATTATTCTAAATTAGCACGCGCTATTTATATTTATTTAAAAATGGAGCCGATTGATCAAATCTTATTTGATTGATCATGTTTTGTTTTTGTACACAGACTTAGCTTAGGAATAATATGTACTTACTAAGTCATGCATTCTTCTTCTCTCTCTGGCGTTTATATTTAGCCTTACGTTTTTTCCTTGTCGCATCTTCTGTTTTGATTTACCATCACCAAGGCCCCTGGAATTGTAGTAAAATGACTTAATGTCTTAAATATTTTCATAATGAATGTACCACTAGAAATAGTAATACAAGCCAATAACATTGATTATGCCAGTGAGAGTTTTATATTTAATTTCGTAACCAAATAAATTGTATAATTAAATAAAATAATCAACTAACTACCGCTCATAGTTATCTTATGAATTGTTTGTTTGTCATTGAAAATAATATTGTAATCAAACTGGGTCACAATCAGATGTGGTATCTCATATGAAATCGTATATGTATATCCCATAGATTGGGTATCCCCCAAGGATCCATACTTGGACCAATGTCTTTTTAGGTAAATACTCGCTTAAATTTGCTTAGATAGAGGCAATCAAGAAAAGTAATGATAAAAACACGGAGGTTAAAATTTGGTATTAACGTCCAAAGTTAAATTATACCATTTAATTGCTAGTAATTAAGAAATCGTTACGTTGACAAAGAACTATGACTCCTTGCGCGCAGTGGATAGCGAAAAATTACATTCTAAGGTGTTCACAATAATTATCAGGTTTCGTGGAGAAAATATTTTTAATGCACAACAAAATAAATAGGGTAAGTTAAAAATAACATAAATAATGATTTCTTGATATTTCAAACATGCAAATGAAAACGGATTGTTAAATAGCGATCTAGTTATAACCATAGAACTTCATATTACAGAGTGAAGCGGTGTCTGGAACGTAAAAGAATGAATGCGTTATAGAACGGCAACAGTGCAGCTTGGGGAGATAATCCTCGCTAGGTCAGGTGTAGGCAAAAACTTAAAACATCACAATTCAAAAGTACCGCCTGCGAACTAAAGACTACTTAACCAGTGTTGACGTCAAGCTCAAATTAAAATGACAAGTTTTTTAACACGCGGGGGAGAGGGTATATACTTTCTGCGTTTTTGATAGATCACCAAGGGAAAATACAATTAATATTATGCCACTTTTATGAAATATCTCAATGTATTCTATACCTATGGTAACTTAACTCGATCTCTCATCATCATATCACAGTCTATCATCGTTAAATGAATACATATTACAGTAAATATCCGTTTATTTAATCTATTTTCTGACCTAAAGAATATGACAATGCTACTTATATGTTTTCTAATTTAGATATTGTTTAATTTCTTCCCTATTCTATACTAATTATTATTATTCTATCCTAAAGACAGTGTGGACAGTGTTGCGATCAGCAATAAATATCTGGAGGATCTTGGTATCCAAAACGACTTTATCACACATAGATCACTATAACAAGAATGTTACACTCTCAGTTCTTAATATACATATATAAAGTACTATTTATGTTATTATGTATGGTATGTGTATTGTATTACCTTGTTTAAAGATATTATTCATTAATTCATATTCACTTCTGTTCGTAATTTCGAAAAATATGAAGCGATTGTGGTGAATATTGATTTTTGTGAAGCTTCAAAGGGGGCTATTTACGCGATACAAGTGGTACGAATCGGACGGTGCTGAACAATAGTCCGGAGCTTTGTCAACGCTAACGATGCGAGGGTTACTGTAGTACCAAATAACTTTAGACGGAGCTCTGCGGTCAGATCTACAGAGTGTACTTAGACTTTACTTACGTAAAAATTAGCTGAGCTTTAGCTAAGACAGCCCAATGCAAAAGCCAAGTTCGCGTTTTATTAGTTTAGTTTTACGCAAGTAAAGTTTGAGTTCGCTCTATAGATCTCAGATTAAGACCAGATTCCTGCCGCAAAATTTTATAAATATAATCTATACCATTTTGATGTGTGGTATTCATCCACACACACACATACACACCTTCAAAATGAAGGTGATTTCTTCCATTCACAATATGATTTCGTAATGCGCTTTAAAATTTCGATAATCTATCTATATATATAAAACAAAGTCGTGTTAGTTACACCGTTTATAACTCAAGAGCGGCTAGACCAATTTTTCTGTTGTTAGATTTTTTAGATTTCTCTTAGTCTGGAATAGGATAATAAGTAATAAAATATCAAAAAAAAATCACGAAAAAATATTATTATAAAAAAAAATTATTTTCTGATACATTTTGTATTGATTGACTTTTTGATGACATCTCAAGAATAGAAAGAATTCAATGAAGTTTTTTGTTAGTCATGTTATTCAAGTTGACTGGGAGATCAATGCAGCAATGATAATAGCAATTCTTCATGATCTGGAGCAACTACTTCATGAACATTTTGCATGTCGAGTTAGCCCGCAAATCTTTCCTTTCCGATCCGTCTCGCATTCGCCCTGACCATTCAAATCTTAAGCCCAATCCTTGAAAGTTTGTGGTCCGAATCTAGAATCCATTGTTCAATGTTCATGGGATGGTAGACCATCTGCGTTATTTGCGCATGATAATAAAACGGTAAATGATTGTCGTAAATCACAAGGTGCTTCACTGAAGAGTGCAACCCAAGCACCAAAATACACAGCCAATAAAGAATCATTAACGAACTTGATTTTTTTATTTCCTTATATTTATTATCCTATTAAAATATTGACATTAATTTAATCCAAAATCTGCTCATTTATTGCCTCTAAGGCGGAAAAATGTTCGCAGGCTCAGCTATTATAATTATATTATAAAATTATATACCGTATAGGACATTTATAGGATGTGATAATTAGACCCTATTTCGCACCGAGTTCTATAACTATTTCGTTAAAATCATTCTGCATACAATTTATAAGCAAGACGCAGTAACAAGAAGGCAAAATATTTAATTTATATAATTATAGATCTGAATTCGACTTTTGTGTGGGAAAATAAGCATGCATCTGATGAGAATTGCTCAAGTGATCGTCTTTTCTCATGGTTTTTCGCAATTCCAATGGAATCACAAGATTGCTGCTTATTTTTAAGTCCTTCGTCACAATTCCCGTCGATGTGGCAGAAGATGTAAGTGAAGAGTCGTCTTAAAATGCCTAAACTTAAAACTAATTTTTATCTGAATAAAATAGCTTTATACAATTGGAAAATGTTCAAACCACATTTTTAATTTTGCCCAAATAACTCCCGAATGTAAAAGTCTTGTTTTTTTTTTCTAGCGCAGTCTCTAGATTTATAGTTCTATAGAGAATGCAATGATCAATTCGAATCATGGTATTGTTAAAAGTTAAGTACTTGCAAGGGGAGCAAGTAAATCGTAATACGCACAGATGTTGAGACCAAAGCGGCTGATGGTAAAATAATAGTTAAATAATACGTGTTATATAATATAGTTCAAACTTTAAAAAATATTAGTTTCTAGGAGGATGGATTAAAGAAAATTTACTGCAAACATTCATGAAGTAAATGCTAATTGAAGTGTTGTTAAAGGTAGATCTATTCGACAATTTTGTTGGTGATGGTTAATAATAAACCAAGCTAAGAGTAACAATAAGTGAACTTGGGTTGGTTCGAGTGATAAATCCAGAGAATCAGGTATCTTAATACAATGGGCAACCTACCCGAAAAGATAAAGTATAAATAGAATGCAAGTCACTGTAAACTAAGAGACAATCAAGCCTTATCATTCGGCACCAAAAGAGAATCTGCCTTATCACACGACACCAAAAGAGAATCTGCCTTATCACACGACACCAAAAGAGAATCAGCCTAATCACACGACACCGAAAGAGAATCTGCCTTATCACACGACATCAAAAGTGAATCTGCCTTATCACACGACACCAAATGAGAATCTGCCTTATCACACGACATCAAAAGAGAATCTGCCTTATCTCACGACACCAAAAGACAATTTGCCTTATCACACGACACCGAAAGAGAATCTGCCTTATCAAACGACACCAAAAGACAATCAGCTTTATCACACGACACCAAAAGATAACATACCAAATGAGTTAATGACACTTCAGTCGTGGCTTATACAAGTTCAAGATATAATATATTTTGGAATTCACTCTGTGCACTGAACAAAGTATTTTTCCCAAAAATGCGGAAAGTTACTTTGAGCCACCCATAGAGTCAATTGGATAATGCTTTTCGTCAAAAAGTGCAATCTTAACATGGAAATAAATTTTTATAATAAATTAATAATATTATCTTCTCTTTCAAACTTTTTGATGTGAACATGAGGTTAAAAAACAATTAGTAAATAGGTTCAATTTTGACGGTAAAAGATTTTGTTTTAATTTAATTTTGGAATAAAATGTCTGTTGATAAATTCACTTTAATTGAAAAGGACTCCATGGAAATATATTTCCTTTCCAAATTGGGTTAATTAAATCAACAAAAATTACAAAAAACTTGCTTGTAGAATTTATAATATTTATTATATACTACTAACAGATATATGGGAAATAGACTGTGCTTGAAAGACAACTAGATTTAATATTATTTGCTTTTGGGTGCTGTGTTTGGAGTATATAAATGTATTTAATTCACATTAGATTTATTTCATTATCTCAAATATCAAGGAAATATAGCTACTCATTGTTTGGATAAAATGTTATCACAGCGCATGCGCGAATTTACAAAAACATATGTCTTAGGTGTGTTCTAACCTCAAAATATGTTTCGGCTTGAAATTTTACTGGAAAGACAGCACTACAAGCTGAAATTTGCACATTAAAAATGTCAGAAATTAAAATATTTTCCATTGAGGCATAGGAAAAGGCGTTTAATAATGGCCAAAATAAAAAAAAAGCTATTCTTACCGTTGCCCGTAGCTTGTTCCTGGCTCAGGTTGGTTCTCATCAGTTGGGTAGCAGTGCTGTGGAGGCGGAGGCTGGCCTCCCTGCATGTAGAAGCCGCCCAAGCCCACAGCCCCCAGAGGAGTCCTGCGACCTGGAACCGACTGTGGAGGAGAGTGTGACTCGCCCACCGGCACACCATCCCAAGACCTCCGCCCCTCCATTAAAAAAAACTTAACACATAATACTGGTCACAAACAAAAAAGTTATCGTTGCATACGTTCGATTTTGGAACGGTGTTGTCAGATAGTGAGGCTGGGATTGGCGAGAAGTTGTAGCGGTCCACGTCTCAAATCGATCCGGGTTCACGCAGATGGGGCGGTCGCACCAATGCGCACCCCTCAGATCTCGCGGGCATTGTTCGAGATGCGATTGTGATTTGTTTGTGTGCCACGGGCTGTGGACTCGTGCGTTCAATAATTGTTATTACTAAATGTTAAAATAGCGGGACTATGTTATGGCGTGTATATTAACACAAAGTGACATACAAATCGCGAATGTAAGAAGTAGCTTGTCACGCACACTAGAGTAATAAACCTGGCCTGTATTTATCGGTTATCTAGCAGCAAGAAGCTCTATCTAGACATATAAATTAGCTGAGGTCGTGAGCATTATTTACCACAAAGAGGACCCCAAAACTCTGTAGAAGTTACAACCACGACAAAATCTAGTTAACGATGGTCTATTGCTAGACAATACTGATTTCTCTCAAAATCTTAGTAATTTAAGTTTGACCAGAATGTGTGAATATTTTCGTTGTAAATATAGCAAAATTTTTAAAATTGCATAGACGAGTATAAATATTGTTTCCAATAAGATTCAGGCAATCTTTACATTAGTAAATACTTTACTTAAGTTTTTCTTTTTCTTAAATATCTGCAAACAGCTCATCTAAGACCTATAACATTAATACTTAATTTAATACTTATAATAAATAAATAATAATATAATACTTAGTTGTACGATTGTCCACAAGATGGTAGTGAAAGTCGATAATGGAATCTTATATATAATATGAAATGATTGGACGATTTTAGACTGATTTATGACTTATGACAATGACGCAATGTTAACAAAGTCAAGTAAACTTTATTCAATTACGCTTAAACTAAGCGGTTTTGAATTCCGGCCGTTAAGTAATCTTGAGAAGACAAAACTATGAGTGTAAATTATTTTTTATTTTATATACCCAACCATAATCCCCTAATATGGAAATGTTCAGCTTACAGATATATATATATATATATATATTTCTTAGATTTTTCTTAAAAGGCATTAAATATTAAATTTAAAGTTACATTTAATCTTTGATGTGAAGGTGCATCCTGCAACTTTGATCCTTGTCATAATAATCTATACTAATATTATAAAGCTGCAGTGTTTGTTTATTTGTTTGTTTGAACGCGCTAATCTCTGGTACTACTGGTCCGATTTGAATGATTGTTGTAACACAAGGTGTAAAATCGAAAGCCTATTTTTGCGTGCGCTGCAAAAACTATTGACAATAGAACAAAATGATGTACAATATATATATAGGCAATATTTTATTACTTATAAAACTATCGCGTGAATTATACTTTATATGGCAAAACAACGTTTGCCGGGTCAGCTAGTATATAATATAATCAAAACCTAGATCAATGTCTTACCAAATTCAAAAGAATTATATAGCTATCACAAAGAAAAACTAAATGATTTTCTTAATGATAGCTGGGAATGGAACGAACGTCCTCAGTCTATTTTATTATAAATTTTATTGTACGAAACAACTTGTGACTAAGTAAAAAAAAGCCTGCATATATAATATATGAGTTTGTTGCGCCCTTTCTTCTCAGGTCTGAGGCATAATATTTTGAATCGACGGTAGTTTTTAACATATTATAAGTGATTTAATATCCTATTTTGAATAAAAATATTTCATTTTGAATTTGGACTTATACGAGCCCGTTGCTCTGCTTCAATATTCTATTTACCCGTAGTACTTTACGGGTTCGATTCCCACTAGAATCTGTATTGTTTCCACATGTTTTTTTATATGTTATTTGATTATTTGTTATTTTATTTGGTATATCAAGTTTGGTACATAAAGCCTCATCCGCTGATGGCTTAAGTTATTTGCCCAAATCCGAATTTGTTAATTTCAATATATTTTTTTCAGAAGAGGAGGATAAACAGCAACGTACAACTCATCTGATTCCTAAGTGATCACCGCAGTTCATATTCTTTTGCAGCACAAAAGGTATCGCACGACTTTTAGGTGAAATTACTCGCTTTTTGGCTTAGTGGCAGGGCACATAGCTCGACGGACAGATGGCCGTTGGGGCAGTAAAGTCCTCGAAATGCGACCACGTACCGGAAGACGTTCAAGATCGCCGGAATAGATAGGTTGAAGGTAGTGCAGGACCACTAGCCGTTGAGATCTTTGGGGAGGCCTTTGACCAGCAGTGCACGGCTGAAATGATGATGATGAAATAATGTGAAAAACTATGTAAAACATGTCGAAATTAACACTGTATTTTAATTGCGAGATTGTTTTAACTTCAAATAAATCTTAATGCATAGTACTTCATCTTCAACGATTGTATTATGAAACATCCATTGTTGATAAATATGATCGTGTTGCCAAGTTTATAAAAGGTGGTTAGATGTTGTAATAATAGACCGTATATTTATTGGCAAGTTACGGTGCTGGTGTTATAATAGGTTGGGGTGAAAATTCATCGCATTTTAAAACGCATTTATTTTCTCTTTATTTTCTCTTTTTTGATGTCACTTAAAGCACTACCACCGCTTTGGAAGCAAATGGCACTCCGAGAGAGGTTAAACGGCGCAAGTAACTGTTCCAATAATCTTTTTTTGCGCTGTTTTAAATAAAATATACAATTATTACAAAAGTTATTGCAATAAAATAATCATAATCAGCTGTTATTCGATTTGAACTTATTTGGATAGTTGCTAATTATAGTAGTATATTTCGATCTCCAAGTTTTCTCTTTGTCAATGTAACATGAAATCTTACACTTTTCGAGTAATTAAAGTGTAAATTTTAATAAATAACTCAAAAATGTACAATTAATTTTTTTTATTCGTGTTCGTTTTTTTCGTTTTTGTGCATTTTATGGGAACATTTAAGTATCATAGTAATATATAAGTAAAGATTTCAACGAACAAAAAGCCCACCGACTATTTTAACGTTGATAATTTGACGTGAGAATTTTCGATTGAAAATGAGGGCTTTTTTTTCGTCGTTTCGTTTTTGTCACAATAAGGTGATAAAATAAGTTTTTCAAATAAAAAAAAAATAAAGTCTATCAGGGATATAAAAGGGGAACTTTTCACCAAATTTTTTGTTGTTTTTTTTTTGTAATTGATTTTTAAAATAGTACCAAAAACTTGGTTATTTGAATTTTTTACATAAATTTTGAGGTTATGTGAAAAGAGTGCAAAAACAAAAATTGTAGATCTTTTTCCTTCCTACTTTGCTCTTTAACTTTTTTCATAGGACACATAAACACCACACTTTCCCACTTCCTGACATCAGATCAGATTATTATTTTCTTTTTCACTTTTATCCAAACCAAAGCACTGGTCTATAAGTGGCTATTTGTGGCAAATAGATTTTTAGTTTCATATTGGTTGTGGAATGCCAGACCACAACGTAATAGGTGATGTTCGTGGTTCAAGTTGGCTGCTGGTATTAATCTGAACAACTCTCTCTGATATGCAGAAATATAATACTGCAGAAAAGAGCTAAGAACACTGCACCATATGAGGCCAAATTTGTGGCTTTTATTTAAGACGAGTTACGTCAAAGGTAAATGCATAACAGTTTTTCTTTTTGGTAATTTCAATAAAAGTCGTGAGATTTCACATAAAATTTTATTACTTATTATTTATAACTTACTATTATAATTATATATTAACTTATCTCAATCAGTTCCTTTTTTACATAAATATGTTATAAGTAACTTAATTAAACAAAATTTAATACCTTGTCATATTTTTGGTTCCAATTACTTTTTAAAAGTTTATAATATCAACATTCTTATGTTAAAAAACCAAATTGCTTATTATGAGTACTCGGGATTTTATGTCAATAATTGTTGTTATACTTATTGGGTGCTTGTATAATTTGGATTTCTTAATATTATAAGATACGCACCACACAGAATGAGATGGCGCGGCGTCAAGGTACGTATTTAGATGAACGCAGATAACACAATGAAACCGTGAAGATACACGAAAAGGCGTCCACTATATTACGTATACGCGTGCGGTGAACAACAGAATACACTTCAGATATAAAATAATATTAGTAATTAACAATTGTGGAAGTACAACGTTCCAAACTTTAATTTTTTTAAAGGCTTTCAATAATTTGATGCAACATTTGATAGAATTATTGTAATATTTGTTTTGAATCTCTCTTATACAAAACGCTTTCAAACTTCCCATAACAAATATCTTTTCACAGCCTATAAATCTAATGACTAGATTTCGACAAAAACACTCGTAAACATTGAATAAATAAATTTGACATGATGTTTATATTATGTTATATATGTAGATAACAAAATTATTTAAATTTTTTTTTCTTGAACTACTTGATTTATTTGGTTGCGTTAAATATATATTTAAACTTTGACTAGTGCTAATAGTATTTATAAAATACTTTGACTATTTCTTTGACTTTATCGTAATGTTTTAAATATATATGTTTCAAACTTACTATTACGATAATATATCGTAGCAGACAGTATTCTTATTTTCCCTCAACATGTAACATTAAATTAAGCAAATAAAAAAACAAGAAAAAAAAAACAATATTTTTTCTTGTTTTTTTTTACTACAAGCATTGAGATTTTATGAAAAAGTAAAAATTTTATAAGTGCATCACGCTCTGATTTTATATTACACTTTACAAAAATAACACATATAATTAGAACAATTGAATAATATCTATCTTTTTTTCTATATCAATAGTTACTATTTAATTGTAATATATTGTAATCTACTAACACATGACAGACATACAATAAAACATGATTTTGATTCATGAGTACGCACGAAATCATTGTATAATAATGTTTCGTTAACTTCGTTTGTACGTACATGACTTCGAATGTACTAAAGTGCGAAAGGCTCTAAAGTACTAACAATAAGTTCTTCTTTGAAAGAGTTTATGCGAGTGGAAGAAAGCAGGGAAGTATGTCCATGGAAAGCAAGGAAGGTTGAGGTAAGTAATCACTTTCCGACGGCTAGCGTAATCAATTGTACCTTATATTACATCTATATTTTAGAGTATATCGTGTCAGGTGTCATGTAGAACCACAATTCATTGCATATCAAATATCTAAGCTTTATACAAATGCAATTTTACGATACACTTTTGTAAAATCTTTGGCACATAATATATAACTGTCAGGTAACATAACATTGATGACTCAAAATATAAAATTATTGTCTTAATTATAATACACGCTCAGACTTAGTATGAACTTTTTGGATATTAACTGCTGATGAGATGATATGTTATTGATGATAGTTTGATAGATTTAAATTGATGAACGGAGGACCAAATAGGAATTTCATGACGAAGTCTCTTTAACTGGTAATTAATTATCCAAAGCTTCAAATCGACAACGTTAGAAATGCAGAATCTTTGAGGAGGGAGGAGACAAATGCAGATTAAAATGAAACAATAAGTGTGTATGTATGTTAATGTCACACCAGAATGTTCATCCTAAGTTTCCATAACTTTCAAGCAAAATATTTACAATTTCACAATCAACTGCCTTAAAGCAGACAGCACCAACAAGTAAAACTAATTATAACTAGGCGGCACGGCTGATCTGACTATCTTTACAACAATTATTAAACTAAGGTACTGCCGAAAGCCATTATGGCTCTCCCATCTATCTGACTTATAGAGGTCGTTATGAAATCTTATCTATTAGACGTTAGTTTGAATGGTAACGAGATCTGCAAAGAACATAATGTATTTGTGTGGGATTTGAATGCATCCGTGTGGGAGAGCTTTTATAGTTCACGACAGATATTTACTACATTCAATACATCCCGATTGCACGTGAATTATATATTATAATATCTATCTGCGTAAGATGAAAGGTATTACGACAACATTTGAACTGAATAAACTTCTCATTTTCACTCAGAATTTCATAGGTATCAAATTTATATCAAACGTCATTCTTGCACTAAAAATATTAACACTTTTGTCCATAAGTTTGTTTGCGTAATCTGTACACCGTCGCTTGTTTCTCAGACCGTTGTTATAGGGAAGAACCGTGCAGGCAGAGGCAGGCAGGCGAGGCAGGCGCCGCCTGGTAGTCACCTTCGGGTGTGGACAGCTGGTGGTCAGGGTACCGCCGCGGTCAGAGGCGTCCGCGACGGCGTCGGCACTCGCGGACAGACCACCACGGACCCACGAGTGATCTGGTTGTTAGTCGTCGCACTACCTGCAAACAAAACCTACATCAATCTATGTGCCTATGTTTTAAGTTTTTTTTTACAGAATTAAGGCTGAAATGAGCTATAGAGCATACGTTGACTTTGCTCAGACTTTACTTACATACAACTTAGTTGAGTGTAAGCTCAAATATAATGTTTGATTTCGTTTTTATTAAATATGGTGAGCCTTAATGCAACAGTCAAGTTCCAGTTTTATCACAATGAGCTAAGTTTTAGTTTTTATTTCCTTTTAAGTTAAAGTTATTATAATATATTTTATTTTATGAAATGCTCACATAATGCCTCTATTTATTTACGGTGTGTGTGGATTGATGCATCTACTATACTCAATAACTCTTGTGTTTATGTTTTTTACTTATTTACTCTTGTATTAATTTTCTTTTTTTTTATTTTTTGACTTACTCGTGTAAGCCTTTCAGTTTTTGACATTGGAGTATTTTTGTTGCGTCACTTTGCATATATTGTAATTGAAATGATTTGTAAAACAATTAAAATGTAAATCTTGACTTAAAAGAGTGACAATGAGTTTATTGCTACTTCTTCTCATTAGCTCAACCCTACGAAGTAGCGGTAAATTCAATTAGAAACAATATTTTTTTTTGTGACCTACATGAATAAAGTGTTTTTGAATTTGAATTTAACGTAAGTAAAGTCTAAGTTCGCTCTATAGATATCAGCCTAAGATATTTTTAGCAAAGAGACAATACGATTTGAGATTTGAAACCAAAATGACTGGCGAAGCTTGTTAGAACCCGACTTCTTTGTATTGTGTACGTGGCACTTTGATAAAGTACTAATGGCCTTTATGGGTAAACGCGTCAATTATTAAAAAAAATATGAATTTACCTTGACATCACATCAAATAGGAGTGGGAGGCTCCTTTGCACAAGAAGCCGGCTAGATTATGGGTACCACAACGGCGCCTATTTCTGCCGTAAAGCAGTAATGTGTAAGTATTACTGTGTTTCGGTCTGAAGGGCGCCGTAGCTAGTGAAATTACTGGGCAAATGAGGCTTAACATCTTATGTCTCAAGGTGACGAGAGCAATTGTAGTGCCGCTCAGAATTTTTGGGTTTTTTGAGAAGCCTGAGCGGCACTGCGTTGTAATGGGCATGGCGTATCAATTACCATCAGCTGAACGTCCTGCTCATCTCGTCCCTTATTATCATAAAACAAATAGAACTTACACGTGATATAATTAAAACATTAACAACTGTTTGTGTCAAGAAATTAAAATAATGTTTATTATATTTATTTATTATTATATTAAGTATATATGTATACCCTACTGTTACTTATTATTAATCATTATTTTACCTGGGGCTTGTACGAAATTATTTTCTCGGTCTGATCACTTTAAGAACAGGCTATGATTAGTAACGATAAGTTACGCCTTTCGGTAACAGGTCGAAAACAACACAACTGACATTTTATGAAAAAGATTTTAAGTAAATTGTAACCTTTATGTGAACGTGTCCTGGTCAGATTGCCAGGTTTTGCCATTGCCACAATTGTTTGTGGCGGTCGCTCATATGTAATAAATACATATCTTACCTATTAGCGAGCCAATCATCTTGGAGACGGAGAACTTTCTAGAACGTGGAGGCGTGCGAACCTCTCCGAGTAGTCTGTCTACACATCGGTACAGATCGCACGAGTTGTCTGCCACGCTGGCTTCACTAAACGAAGCGCCAAGAGACGCACTAATTGTCTGTGCTTCCTTTGTTGACACCTGGAGAAGAGCAACATTTTGAATTAGAACATCAATTAAAACCTCTTTAGAGGGCTATCTCATAATAATGCACCCCTGAATAATATATTTACAATAAAATATCTAACAGTATACTAGGACTCAGTGGCAACAAATTAAAGAAATATAAGAAAGCTTTAATAAAAACGCTAAAACACTTTAATCTATCAACAACAATTAATATACATTATTAATATGTTAAATGTTTGACATTTATTAGTTCTTTTTCGAAATAAATAGTTGGTTGTGTTATTTTTATTTATATGGTGAACAGTTCTTCCATTCTCTCATCTTCTATCCAGACGCGCGTGGGCGTAGATAATGTCTGTTGCACTTTGATAAAAGCAGGAATAAATTACTTTTAAGCAATTACGACCATAGACATATTACTATCTTACTCACATTAGTATAATACATATTGTATGGCTTAAATAAAACGCTTTTAAAGGAATAATACGCGTGTAATTGTAACTGTTTTTGCAATAGTTTTTTGGGTAAAAGTAACATTTTTTATTTTAGTTAACCCGACGTTTCAGGACCTTTTCAGATCTCGTTTTCAGGGGGACTGCAGATGAAATGAGTCAAAGATAGTATTCGTCATAGTTGTCATTATGAAGTTTCGCGCCATTTATTGCCTCGGAGGTGGTATTTGCTGTAGACAGATGGTTTAAAAACCATCTGCATCTACTAAGTCAACCATCTACAGCAAATGGAAAGGTCTTGAAACGTCGGGTTAAGTAAAATATAAATGTAACTTTTACGCAAAAATCAAATGTAAAAACTGTTACAAATACACCCTTTTTAATGCTTTCAAGGTGTTTTATTTAAATGTTGTTACACATTTAAATAATCGCGTTAAAGAAAATATTTCATCTATGGTTAATTCAAGAATAGATGATCCTAAATTCCTGTTTGGTTGTTTTGACTTTAAAGATATTCAAATGTCTCAGCGTGGATATAGTCATTTTGATAGTTGTCACGTCCTCCGTGGACGATATAAACTTATAAAGCAACATAACTACTATGCCTGCATCTGTAGCCTATAATTATGTTATCTGCGTGCCAAACTATGCATTATAATCTTCTATATAATCTGCCATACTATCGTAAGCCTTCTTTGTCAAAGAGGCTTTAATATATTTTTTGAATTTGTGCTCAGTATACTGGCTGGTATTTTACTGTAAAATTAAATACCAAAACCTATGAAGAAGCCCTTAACTCTAGCCGACTTACTAAACGGCATGTACAGTTAATTATTTCTTCTTCAATTAAATTAATTTAAATCACATTTTTATTGAATTCGATATTTTTTTTTCTAACATAGAATATATACATATATGTATTGAAAGGGTTGTTCAGGTTGTCTATCAACTTGAATTTTCTTATTTCTTTTAAATATATTTATTATAATATTTTAATTAAATATATTTAATGTAATTTATTCAAGTCTATTTCAATTACTTATATAGTAATTTTTAGGCTTAAAGCAAATAATCTTCCAAACATATTCTGTGGAAGTATTGAACTTCATAAAAATTTATTACATAGTTAGGGTTATACTCAACTATATTATGCTTTTGATAAATTTCGAGCACCGGCTTATTTGTGGCTAATAGCCAAAGTAAATTGTCAAAGTTTACTTTAACCTCAAATGATTCCATAAGCCAACAAATAAATTTTCAAGGTTCTGATATTTTCCGTATTCCATTAATTGGTTTCTAATAATCGCTTCTGTTATTATTAGCGGGAAAATATAATTAATATTTTCAACTCTCTAGCTCTTCGATGCTATTTTACGATATCATAACAAATGGCGAATTTTCTTTATTATATACTTTATTTCTATATTGTGTATTGTGTTAAAAATGTGAATTGACTAAATTATAAATAATTTGACAATTATTGGCTGTTTTCATGGGATTATCGAAGTTATTTTTACTTGTTTTTCTTATTTATGTGTTCAGTTATGGATACTAGTTCTTAATTGGTAATTTTACAATAACGGTGTAGTTGCCTGTAGAATTTGGCATATTATTTTAATTATAATAACTTTTTCGAACGATTGGAATGAAGCAAACATTAAATTTTAGGGGGAGCATCCTATAAAGTAAAATACAATAAACGCGTTCAAATCGATGGCACAATACAGTAAAAGATAAACAGTACTTCACCTATGAAGTTGTCGCGCTACCTGAGTGTGCGTGCGAAGATTCGGGCGCTCTAGTTCATACTACACATGATTTACACGGCCGCTAAGCAATCTTGGAAAGACAATACTATTTGAGTGTCACGCCGTAGGCCGCCAAGACAAGTCGCTGTCCGAGTAAAATTAGCTGCGCCGCACTGTCCGCGTCGTCAATATTTTTGTATGTACCAACCCTAGTAGTATACATTTCAAGGAGACAGCAGCTGTCTCCTGTTACGCTACTGTTCTGTTACTGTATTGTGTCGGTAGTGCTGGTGGCTGTTTCTCAGATTTGTACACAAAACGCAGACTCAAAAAATATATCTGTATAGATAATATGATCACCTGTCTTAGGTGATCCAAGTCTGTCTTGTTTCCAAGCAGAGCTAGAGGCATGGGTCCTGAAGCGGCGGTATTTCCTTGAGCTGGACTTCCTTGCACTTGAGACCTTTTGAGTGAGTTCAGTACTTCTGTGGCATACTCGAAGCTGCTGCGGTCTGTTACCGAGTAGACCAACAGACATGCGTCTGCCCACTGTATCTGTAACAATTACATGCAATATATTAAATTATTATAAGCCAAACAATTTGTTATATAGGAGGGGACAAACGGGCAACAGACATATCGTGTTTCGTTAAGAAGGGCGCCGTAGCTATTGAAATTACTTAGCATCTTTTGTTTCAAGGTGACGAGCGCAATTGTAGTGCCGCTCAGAATTTTTGGGGTTTTTCAGAGCGTAATGGATCAGCCTAACCTTAGAAAAATGTGTGTGTGGTGCGCCAAAAGAAGTCACTTTAAAAAGTTAAATCTCATGTGATTCAGAAGTTTATCCTGAGTTGTATCAACTAACATGTGAACAGGTATATCACACACCGGGCATCAATCTCCGAGCCGAATATTCAACATCCGATATCCGGAAACCAAGCCGTAATGCATAACATCTTTTGATTCAGCTGAGACGAACATAGGGCTCACTTGATCGTAGGTGATAACCCTGTTAAAAGATTATTGGAATTTTATATATTGCTAACACCTTTCATATCTCATTTTAATATATAATGACCTACATATATTTTATACATCCGAAATAACACTCACACTCACATCCACACAAACCACACAACCTACTCACCATTTCAGATACCTAATATGGATACGATTTCTTCTTTTCTTTGTATGTAATTTTTTCTTGTCAGTTTTTCCGTATTTCCTATATATAATTTCTTTTTTATTCTTAAACTATAAAATTTGTCATATACTATTGAACTTATATAAGTATTTCTTTTAATTGGCTCTAACTATTCAATTTTATTTTTTATATATTCTCTATACATTTGTTAACTGTAAGGAATCGTAAATAAATAAATAAATATGATGACAATAATAATATGTAGCCTATATGTTATATGTTATTTGCATGCAAAATTTGAATTAACTATTTTCAGTAGATTTAACTTCTTGCACTTGCATTTTACGTTTCAGAGACAATAAGTCTATAAACGACTTTTTTGTATTCGGTATTGTTTATATAACATAGAACAAGAATTCTCTTAAAAAAAGTAATGAATAGTTTTTTCTTTTTCACGGTTTCATTTTTATCTTACACATTAAAACATATTATAATATGTTGAAATTATTATCTCAAATACCTAAATGTTAACACGCAAAGATGAAACAAAACCCATTGGCTACAAAACTCAAATAATGTCGACCAAAATAACACAGACGTGCAAAAAAGTTAAAAGACAAGTATTTATGATTAATTAAAGTCGTTTTGTAGCCACTTGGTTGAAGCCAACATTCCTGAACGAAATTAGCCCATAGAGAATACTGGCGCATTTCACTGACGCGGACGCGACCTACCCACGGCACATGTGAACACGTCATCTCATTCAGTATAATATATAAGGTGTTACCATACACTTAGATGCTACACGTGTAGCATAGACAGCGCGATTTTAGAAAAAATATTTAATTAAACGTTATTTTGCGGAAATTCATAATTATGCAATTCTTTTCAGTTGTCTTGAGTGTAAATTCCGAGACTGAGAGATGTCTTCAGAATTTGGCGAGTCAACATCTGAAGATGAGGGAGCAGGCACATGTCGATTTGATTAAAGATAAATATTAGCGGAATTTACACTCAAGATAATCTAAAATTTGTACATAGACAGCCCGATAATATAGACTATATACTTGCGTATAGTATATAGACAGTACGACACTACTTGAACAATTTTGATTTTTTTATGTGGTAGATAGTGGCTTAATATTCAACACCAGGAAGAAACATAAACTTATACCTACTACTCGGCTAAGTCGAGTTAGTCTAAGTCTTTTATGGGACTATGTATATTCTTTTACAACAAGATCCCAGAAAGTGTTAAAAACAAATGTATTACGAATTTCAAAAGAATTGTTAAAAATGTTTGTGTGGTAAAGGTTACTATAGTATAAATAACTTTCAAATCGATACTGAAGATTGGGAATGGAGCGACCGCCAAAACCAACAAAACAAAAAACAACAAATAAATTTATTTTTAACAAGATTATTATTACAACTACAAGAAAAAGGATATATCTATCAATGTAGGTACAGCGATATATATCATACATGTTCTATATCAATACCAAAGATTTTTCTATAATTAGGTATTTCAATAAAATACTATTCAAGAGAGAGAGTATTTTTAATTATCTTTAGAAGAGTTAACGAATTGCAGGTACAGAGAGATATACATAATCAATTTAAGTAAATACAATAAAAAATATTCTTTTATAAATTAATGCTCATAAGTCAATTAATACTGTGAAAATAGTTAAAATAATATGCACCAATCACAGGCACATCAAAAGAAATTGTATAATTAATCAAAGTGACAGTAATTTTCCGCAAAGTTCAATTCCAATATCAAATTTATATATAATTGTTTGTCCAATCATCGTGGGCATTGGCACTTCATCAAAACCGTATCAAAATAAACAAATTATCAATCAAAGTTTCAGTAATTTTCCACAAAGTTCAATTCCAATACGAAAGTTAAATTTAATAGTATGTCAACGCAAACATTTGGCAAGCGGCGAGATGAAGTTCAAATGATACAGCACCGTAAACAGAATGAGTCATATGTTCTTGGGTCACTGGAACGAATAGAGACACATTTCAAACTGTTTGTATTATATTTGTAGCGATTAACCCATTTAGCAGGATGTAACGGGCTTTGATTTCATACGCGGAAGGATCTATTGGTTCCATTTGATATTATGCAGATACTTGTAAATATTAATTTTGGTTATGGTTCGATTTACGACCGATCTGTGTAGGTCACGGCTTATCTTATGAGTTATTTTGCCTTTGAAGTCCGTTCAATTAGTATTAGATTAATTATTTAATAGGATGACGTTTCAGTATTTTTTACCAGTAGGCTTCTTTGTTTAGCCAACTGTCTTCTATCGCATTTATCACGGGGAGTGTTCCGAAGAGCTGTTTCACCTGATTCATGCCGTCAAATTCCACCTTCGCACGACACGCTACAAATTAACATATCATCCCCACCATCTGGAGGTGTGGCATTCCTACACAGTGTGGTTATCAAGGAACATTCTTCCACGTACCACAAATCTTTGGAACGAGCTTCCTTGTGCAGTGTTTCAGGGACGATACGACATGGGTACCGACAAGCGCGTACACCTTCCTAAAAGGTCGGGCACCCTCCTGTTATTCCTCTGGTGTTGCAAGAGAATGTGGGCGACGGTGATCACTTAACACCAGGTGACACTCGTTTGTCCTTCTTTTCCATAAAATAAAATGTCGGGTAAGTACCACCACAGCGCGAGGCGATATTTTTCTGCCGTAAAGCACAAATGTGCAAGCAATCTTTAAGAAATATTGTAATTTATTTATTTGTATTTATTTCATTACGATGTATATTTTCAGCTATTAACAACAGCTCTGTGTCGGATAAGAATGTTTAAATATTAAACTTTTAAAATAAACATTCTTAACAGAATGGCCTATCATTTTTGAAAGAAAGAAAAGAAACATTTATTTTAACACTCACACAAATCACAAAAGCATAGCCCCTAACTGCTTTGCTCTGTGCTTCCCCGGGGCATAATAGGGAAGACCCAGGCCCAAGCGTGTCGTAAGAGGCGGCTAAGAACATTTAACAGTGGCAGATTCCTTTGCAGAGGGTGCCGGCTAGATAACTGGTACCACAGGGCGCCGTAGCTAGTGAAATTTTTGCAATTGACACGTCTTAACATGTCTCAAGGTGATGAGTGCAATTGTAGTGCCACTCAGAATTTTTGGGTTTTTCCAGAATTCTCAGCGGTACTGTACATTGTAATGGGCAGGGCGTATCAATAACCATCAGCTCAACGTCCTGCTCGTCTCATCCCATATTATTAAAAAAAACTGACACGAGAGTGACTGTAACTTTGAATAATGAGTGAAATACGTGTCTTGCAGTTGATATGTATTGTTATCTAAACCCAGTTGGACGGGGCCTCATAAAACATTACAAAGATTATATTTGTTTTCGAATCTATTAAAGTGAAGGGTAACGCAGGCGCTAACAAGACTATAAAAACTATAACCTCGCAATTATTGTTGTTATTTTTATAGATCACTAACATCCTTAATCTTTCAGTGATTTATTAACAGAGTTGTTTAGAGAAGCCAAAGGTCATTGAGAGTTCGTTTTGATCGTGAAGGTGAGTAATACTGAGATTCAAACAAGATTTCATCACAATGTATTAACCTGCCAGATTATCCTTCTATAAATCATTTGCAAGTACGTTTTTAATTGCTTTATTTATGGGAGCCCTGAAAATAGTATTGCCTTAGCATATTTTAACAAGCATTCCGGCATTTGAAGGCGTTAAAGTTTTATTAATAGACGATAATAACGATATTAAAAATGATATTACTCACTCTAATGATTAAATGTCAAGTAATACAAGCAGACATTGGAAAGTGACATTTTGCAGTTTAAATGCAAATTTTCCAATCCTATTAATATTATAAATGTGAAAGTTTGTATGTCTGGATGTATGTTTGAACTTCTTTAACGCAAACACTACTGAATGGATTTTGATGAAACTTTGCAATAATATAGCTTACACACCAGAATAACATATAGGCTATAATTTATAAAAATATTGTATGAATTGTCTATACATTTAAATAAAATTGGAGTGTCAGTTTGTAATATTGAAATAACCGTTTTTTACTAAATGTATATTCTGAATACATACACCAAAATGACATTTTTTACAATTTTTGTCTGTCTGTTTGTGCCGGCTAATCCGACGACTTTTATTGGCAGGTAGCTGATGTAAAAAGGAGTAACTTAGGCTACGTTTATTTTATAAAAATAAAGCAATCCAAGAAACGGTCTAGCTCTAAAAAAATTATATGGCAAAACAACGTTTGCCGGGTCAGCTAGTGAATGATAAATGAGAGAATTATACGAATGAATTCTTCACATAACAATTAGAAATATACTTATACTAGCTGACCCGGCAAACGTTGTTTTGCCATATAAAGTATAATTCACGCGATAGTTTTATAAGTAATAAAATATTGCCTATATTATAGCCTGTACATCATTTTGTTCTATTGTCAATAGTTTTTGCAGCGCACGCAAAAATAGGTTTTCGATTTAACACCTTGTGTTACAAAATAGCAATTTTATTACTGATCCCTAATTTTGAAAAAAAAAAAACATAGCCCATAGCCTTCCTCGATAAATGGACTACCCAACACTGAAAGAATCATTCAAATCGGACCAGTAGTACCAGAGATTAGCGCGTTCAAACAAACAAACAAACACTGCAGCTTTATAATATTAGTATAGATTATAGTGAATTAAAGACAGTAAAGTGCATCTTGTCCTCGCAAATAAAGACGATTATTGTTGCATACGGAGACGGTCGTTGACATAAACTCAAATATAAACTGATCTGATATACACTTAACACACGCTACAAGGTAAATCTCAGATACTTTATTTGAAGTTTTGTGTACAATGACTCTCCAGTTTTTATCACATTATGTTTGTATTCTATTTCTGCCATGAAGCTGTAATGTGTAAGCATAATTGTACTTGAGTCTGAAGGGCACAGTAGCTAGTGAAATTACTGGGCAAATGATACTTAACATCTTATGTCTCAAGGTGACGAGCGCAAATGTAGTACCGCTTAGAATTTTTGTGTTTTTCAAGAATCCTGAGCGGCCCTGCATTGTCATAGATAGGACATTTCAATTACCATCCTGCTCGTCTCGTCCCTTACTCGTCTTGACCCTTAAATTTTATGTATATATGTTCTATTGTATACATAATATTATTTGAATTTGTTTAGGTGAAGCGAAACGCTAGTTGAGATATAAAAGATATAATATTCACCTGTTCAGCAGGAAATCTGTCAGCATTTGATCCGGACACATCTATTACTTCTAAATCTATTGGTGTACCATTTATAGGCACTGTCTGTCTGTAGAGAAGATCTGTAAACAAAATAAACATACAGTCATGATTAAATTTTTTGCCTTCAAGAAAATTATTACACAAAAAAAATTTTTCACACATTCATACGATGTCTAAGATTCATATTATCGATACGACATATCACATAGGTATGATGAATAGATTCAGTCCGTCAATAATAAAGTGCCTAGCGCTGCCGATGTTCTTTCATGTGTTCAGAATCCTTGTGTTCAAGCTCTTTTTCAGGTACATATGTCATATCAACCCACAAATACCAGCAATGGAAGGTCAAATCGCATGGTCTGATTGTGTACAAACTTTAAGGGTGGTTTGTACGAACGAGATGAACGAGACAAAGAGAATTACACTTCTTTCGAATATATATATAGTGTAAATGCTGCTATAACTACGTGAAAAAAAAACACGTCAATTCTTATACATTTTTCTGCTTGCTTATAAGTACTTAAACTTTTAAACATTTTTTTATTGAAAAGGAGGACAAATGAGGACAAATGTGAGCACCTGGTGTTAAGTGATCACCGCCGGCCACATTCTCTTGCAACACTAGAGGAATCACAGGAAGGTGTACTCGGTTTAAATGCCGCACAACGAAGCTCATTCCACAGCTTTGTTGTACGTGGAAAAAAGTTCCTTGAAAACCGTACTGTAGAGGGACCCCACACATGCACGTAGTGGGGATGGTAACCTTATTTGTGGTGTGTCGTACGAAGGTGAAATTCGGCGGTAGCAATCAGGTGAAACATCTCTTCGGAATACTCCCCGTGATAAATGCGGGTGGAGGACACGCGATGAAGCGACGTCTCTACGCAATGCCAAGTGGTAAAGAACGAAATAAGAGACGCTGTTTAGGCCCAGTTTACATCCATACGAAATCACTTTCCAAAAAGTGTACACAAAATAATTGAAAGGAATAGAACAAGATCATCATGAAATATTATATTAATAAAATGTTTCTGAATTATTTACCTGTATTTGAATGGTATTCTCCAATGTATCTCCGAGTCAGGTAGCGGACGATGAGTGCTGCAAGAAATAAGGAAAATTATTTTCGGCACGAAATCTACACTCACTAACTCTAACGAATCATATATGAATTGCTTAAATTTTATCTTGATCGCATTTTGAAATTCAAATTCAAATATTTTGATTCAAAATAGGATTTGAAATCCTTTGAACGTCAAATACTACCACCCATTCGTAATATAAGTTTATGTTTGTTCCTCGTGTTAACATTATGATTGTCACAGTTTCTAGAAAATTTGCTATCAGGCTTATGAACATACAAAACATTCTCTTATCTGTTAATTTCTTTAAACGTTGCTCTTAATTACTCTTTAGGATTTAAGTTATAAATAGCTCTCTTCTACGGAAAGCTACTTAAAGTACATTATGATTGACCCCTTTGATATGGTTTACACTGTTATTCAAAGATGAGTGGTTGAGTACTGTTGTGTGAGAAAACAAATATTACATCATGATTCCAAACAGTAGGTCAGGAATATGTGTTTTTAGTTTATAGTTTATGGCTGACTTGATTGTCGCTAATCCGTTTGTAAACTTGTTATTTTTTTCGTCTCTTTCATCGTGAAGTAATTCTTTCATAGTATATTTACTAGTAAATCTTTTGAGTAAGCAAACGAAGAACTGTTTTCCATTTCTGATTAGTCTCATACCTTGCTCGCTAAATGAGCTACCCTTCATTGAGCGGCAAAATTTAACAACTCAAAAAATACAAATATAGTCAAAATATAGTCGCTACTTTCACATATATTAATGTACCAACAAGTTCTAAATCTTTTTAAGACTAACAATATTTTTACTTTTCTTAAGTTGGTTTATAGGTTGAGTTGTGACGTATTTCTAACTACTGACTGTCAAAGAATATGTAATAGTACAAGTGTCTATGTGGTTTTTTAAATGCTAAGTTGATCCAGTTTTGTGTATACTGTAACTGTAATATGATGAATAATTTAAAAATAAATATGAGTATATTTTATTACAAATGATAGTCCTTCATATCTATCAAATATCTATAATGATCATGCAATGATAATATCTTTTTTGATTTCATATCGCTTGTCATTCAATGAAACGATATATTTTATTTCGATCATGTTAGATAAAAACATAAGAAATTCCCTGGAATTATTTATTTTATCTTTATATAATTAACCAACCTTTTAAAAGATTCGGCATTTTTTTAAGTGGATAAAAAATATTGTTCTAAACAGGTTTTCATTTATATTAGACCTTTTTTATAATAGTCCATTTTAAATAAATAATTCTAATCGATTCCCAAATTACAAACTATCCTACAACTGTGACAACATTATGAATAAATCTTCATAATTTTGTTAAAACAACCCTTGGGAGCTTCATTTCAAATTCAGAGAATGTTAATCCAAAAGTAACTTGGAATCCGAAAACATTGAGATCAAGTTTCGACTTTCCAACTGAAAGTAGGCTAAAAGTAAATATGAGTATACATACACAAATTTTTTATCCATTACTATTCACTGAAGATATTTAGGTTACATTTCGCATGTTATGATAGATTAAAAGCTATGAGTAAGTACAATGTGTCATATAATGTGTGTTATTAAAATATTTGTCTATGATGTAACTCATATGACATGTATTTATAACCCAATTTGCAATAAAATTCTTTGATCTATAAGTTGATCTTAGTGTCATTTGGCTTTAATTATAAATGTAATATGTGGATGGTCTCGAATGAATTTGACATGAAAAATCTCTTTTGCATAATATTACATCGCTGGAATTTTGATGATATAATAATTATCTTTGCTTCTTGATATTATTTTATTTGATTAATATTAGTTATATGAGTAATAATCGCCAATTTTAATTTGTCAAACCCGTTGAATTGGCCCATTAAAAATTTCTACATTGTGTTGTTGTCATATACAACTGGGTGTTTCCGGCTACAAATAAATTCCGACTAGGTAACTAACCACTGATCACAAACATAAAGAGCGTGAATATTAGATTATACATTTAGTTTGATTAATCGTCCCAGAATTTTAACCGTTACATTATGTATGGCATCGTGGGTGACAGTCATCAGCTACCATAGATAGATATATAGAGATGTGTATGTCATTTGTCGTTGATAATTTAAAGCAGCATTTAAAAAAAATAGGTGAAAGCATACACGTACACATACGGTACGTGATGCCATATCACTTTCAACTTTCTATCGTTCAATGACGTGAAAATTACTAGAAGCTTCTCTGGTTGAGCTACAGTAATAAAACGTAGTAGAGAAATGATTGTTACCTGATTTACCAACTCTTGAGCTCCCGATGACAGCGATGCGAACCCGCGGAGGTGTCGCACGTTCGTCCTTCATCGCTGACAGAATATTTATTAACTGTAACAAGAGACGTATTGTTATTAAAATAACATTAACTATTCTCATCATCTAGATGTTTCACTTGTCCACGAATCGGTTTTGGATTTGACGTAATCTTGCACGCCAATTAGGTACATTCTACAAATAGGACATTATGGGGACATGACAGCTATAAAAATGTCGAAAAAATTTAGATTAGAACTAACCTCTACTTTGAGCAATGCACGTACACTAACACAAATTGTCATACAAATCGTCAATGTATGATTGGTATCGGTTGTCTAACAGCAAGAGACTCTATCTAGATGTATAAATTATCTAAGTCTATAATAATGAACATTAATAGGTTCCAAATTTTTGAATTAAGAATTGCGTTTGACATCTCGATTCTTTCCGACGGTTATTTAACGGCACATGTTACCGGTTCTTCAGTGGCATATTTAGAGCTTTGCTACATCTAATTAGCTATGACCTCGATTCGTAGGACGAAAGCACAATGGTGTTGCCATTCATTATGAAAGGAGCCACTGCGTCTGAAATTTTTAATTATCATTTTGAACGCGGTCCAAGCTTAAAATACAATTCTTATTTACTCAACTCGAGTCCCGAGTGGGTAGCGTCTTCGTTTCATTCATTGGGCTAATGAACGTTTCTATTACGTCACCCACTTGTCTCAACCCACAAAAATGACGTCGGAGGATAAGTTTTGATAACAAATCTTTGTTTTTCTAACCAGCTTCCTGCTGCCTAATAAAAAGCGTAGTAAAGCACATATCCGCCAACGTTCTCACAGTGAATAGCGGAAAGTTTTGGGCATTGAATCATTTTGTGGTGATGTACGATTTTAGAGGATTGTTTATAATCATCAAGGAATACTTCAGCTGTAAATCAATTTCAGCGAATGTCGAGATTCAAATATAAGTAGTTTATGACGGATCCATGCAAAAATATCGGTAATAACATCGCATCGTTCGTACGCGGTAGAGGCACGTCTAGTATTTTTAGCAGAAGCTGTGAAAAGTTCCCGCGCTTTGCCAACCCGATGTTTAGCAGCGTAATAGTTGAATAACCTTATACAAAGGTCTGTGGTAAGGTGAAAATGAATGTCATTGGTAAGCTATCGAATATATTACGAAATAGGTACTTATTTATGATTGACTGACTAATATCAAACATTTAGTGACATGAAAAATATTAAATGAGATCTAAAGATGATTTAGAAGCTTAACTTTTTTATAGATGAACAAACGAGCCTAATGGCACTTGGTGTTAAGTGATCACCTACGTTTTAATGGAACTACAGAAGAATCACAGGATCCTATGTACATGCTTTTTTAAACAACGATACGGTTTTACTACTCATTACTAGTACTGGCCCATACAGAAGAAATAAAAAATCTTGTGTCTCATAAAAATGACAACTACAATCTTAATAAATTAAACACGGTTACTTGATAATTTATTTTTAAATGCCATCAAAGGCGGAAGTCATTCAAAACAAAAGATGATCATAATTTAAAGACACCCGTTAAAGGTTTCTGTAAAAATAACGTTACAGGGTCAAAACCAATGCTACCAGTTCATCAATTTGTCATTTCCCTTCGCCAGGGTTGAAGACTTGATGAAAAAGAATGTTTAATAGCATACAAATGTTTTTAGAGGATAACTACGAAGTATTATTAATCTGAGCGCCATGAAATGGATTCTACGGGCTAGGGCCATTTAGAAAATTACTAATTGAGAGCTTTTAAAATACCTACAATGTTTTCTTTGAATCAGGTATCTTCTATCTAGTACTATTTTTATATTTGTGGGTATTCATGATATGTGAAGAATTATCTTAAGATATAGAAACTCTGTCGAGGCCAAACCTGTCGTATACGTTTTACATGATTTAGCTTCGGATTGTTAAAAGTAATAAAATTCGCCGGCGGCGTGAGCGGACCAAAAGTTTGTGTGTGCTATCAAAGTAAATGCGCACGTGTTTGTATCTATTAATTATATTTTTTTATTATCACAAAACACGTTTGAATTCGTCATGACATTAAAATATATTGCGGTTTTCGCTGTCGACACGGTCGCGACAGAATCTTTATTTACGTTTGGCGCCGAACGATTATAGTCCTGCGTCGCCAAAAAAAACCTGAGTGTTGCCAAAAACAGTTTCCCTGACGTATAATACTCAAATAAGAATTCGCAAGTATTATTCCCTTTGATTAAATTTGATACGTTATAATAATTTATAAAAGGTTAATTACATAATATATTACTCATAATTATTATTCAAATAGGTACCAAGTTTAATTGAGCAATTATATCTGCTACTTTTGCACACAAACTCGAACTCTATTCAATTTTATTTATGTAGGCTCAGATTAAACACTTTTCTTCTTCTCAATTTTTCATTCTCTTTCACAATCTGAACCGTATGTTCGGTACAATAGGACCCGTGAGAACATACAAAAACAAACTCTTGTTTCCCATATAATAAAAGAATATTTGGTATTTCACCTATATTGTGGAATACCTGGGTATATTAGCTAGATCAAGAAAAAATTTTGATCACTTTCAATCTTTGGATCTCTTAGAAGTCAAACGTTACTCTAAACTAATTAAATCACAGTTTCACCAACAATTGATTCAGCTTTATTACTACTATGTGAATTTGCTACTTCAATTTTATTTACTACTTTATTATCTTTTTCTACTTCAAACATATCTCTGCTGCCATAATACATATAAGGTTGCCTCCTGTGTTCGAACTATTCTGCAATATGAATAGAATTCAATAAAATATATGTGTTCTTTTTAATTTGAATACATGAAACAATTTTAATCTAGCATGAAGTTATCTCAATTAATGCATGGAAAAATCGATTGTAATGGTAGCCATAAAGGTCACGGTGGTGGGTGGAAGAGTCGACGGTAAATGATTTGTTAATGGCGAGATATATCAGTGAAGTAGTGAGTGGCTGGCGGCTGCGTGGGAGATCCCACTTGTGATTAACATTAGTGTCACGGATTAAGATGGATGTGAACTACGAACACTAGAATATCTTGCGGAAGTATTAAGCAGCAGCGATTGTATTCAAAATATAAAGCCATGATGGCCTAGAACATATTGTTACTCATTTTTGTTAGTTTTTCATTGTAACACTAAACGTGTATTTGATTGAAAGTAAAACGTAAAAACGTCATTTCTCAAATATTGAGCCTATTTGGAATTACTTAATGATCTATACTCTACCGTCAAAAAAATCCGTTTCCTTAATATGAAGTTTGTGGCCGCGACCATTTTTTTACTATACTATTAAAAATATTTTAGAGCGAAAACATAAATAAGTTTTCTTGATAAAAAAGGCCCCAAAGCCGAAATCCAAAATCTTTACGAAGTATTTTTTCGCTTTATTTGAAGTTAAAATAAAGTTTTAATTTATAGGAGAGGAGCACAGAGGATCACCTGATGGTAGTCACCTCTCTAGTAACACCAGAGGAATCACCAGAGCGGTGCCGACCTTATAAAGTACTAAATATCGAAATGATCGGACAGCCTGGGACTAGATTATGATTATTTTACAGTAATAGCAATGACAGTACAATATTGTACATTTGATTAAAAAGGGCGCAAAAAAAAAATGCTGGGAGAGTTTGTTGCGCCGCTTCTTCTCTCTCAGAGCGCTATTTGTTCCCAAAGCGGTAGTAGTATATTAGAAATGACATCAAAAAGAAATATAAAGGAATCAATTTTGAGAAAATAAATGCGTTTTATGCCTTTTTATGACTTTAAACGTGGCGGGCGAGGATTGAACCTGAGACACTGTAACAATCAACAGTAATTCTATCTATTGCGTCACCGACGCTTTACTATAAATGTACTCGATTTCTATTATACTAATTTGTACTTGTACTAATCTTTTCTGCCACTTACCAATACACCCGGAACCATAAGACGTAGAGACTTGATATTTGGTAAGAATACAGATTGTACGAAAATGCATCCGCAAGAGTTTTTATACGCTTTATATTAGCTTCACCTGTATGTTTGTATGTTTGTAACTGACTTCTTTGGGCGCGATTTTGACCCACTTTAAACGGCTAGATTTCGTTCAAACTTTGTAGATTTATCGAGGACCGATGACATTACACTAATTTGACTAAAAAATTAAAAATAAATAATAGTTAAAAAAAAATTCAACTAAAAAATAGAAAATAAATTTAAATTAAAAATTATGTAAAAAAATATATATTATTGTAAAAAAAACGTGGGGTGCTTTTTAAGATATTATTAAAATAATAATTCTTCTACACCCCACGTTTTTTTTACACTAAAATATATTTTTTTTACACTATTTTCAATTTAACTTAATTTTCTATTTTTTAGTTGAATTTTATATAAAGCGTGCTTTTTAGTTTTTTTTAACTATTATTTTTATTGATTATGAATAGAACAGCTAGTAAGTTATAAATAATTAGTAAAAGTATAGATCTAACTAGTCTGTGGAGTAAAATGGAGAGTATTTACACTCACTATTTTATATCTCAAGAAAATAATATGACATTATAGAGTTTTAAATCATAACTCATCATACTATCCTTACGGTACTTGTGAATAAAGAACAGCGCATTTTTAATTAAACTTCTAAAGATAAAACATGATACAGTTTACATCTTTCTTCGTAAGCCCACGAACCCTACATTAACCTAGATTCTTTAACGCTGTATGCTTTTTACGTTCTGAACAATGTGAGGTTGAAAGCTCTTAAATAAAAGTATCAAAGTTACGTTGTACTGTGTCAGTTATGTCAAATATAATAGACACTTTTTGTATTGTAATACTAGTTAGTAACTACCAATTAGAAAAGTTATTAACACATAATTATTTGTTGAGTTGACGGTTGTATTTTCGAGACCGAGAAAAGTGTTCGTTCGAGTTTTATAACACGTCTCATTGAATTTGCGATGTTCACAACGAATTGATACAAAAAGAGTTTAATAATAATGTTTTGATTCATAATAACAACATAATAACATTCTACTGTGTGATATAAAATAATTATTAAGTACAGTTAGTAAGGAACTACGACTTTTTTATGTCTAAAAAGAGTGATATTACGATATTTAACTAATCCAGCAAATAACATACGTACGTTAACTGTTTTAAATATTTGAATATGTGTGGCGTTAATTTTTTTTTCATGCAATTTTTCTTTTAGCGTTTTTAAATACCTTAAATCTTGTAAAAATATGTGAGATGACTTCAGGGCATAATATTAAGCACTACGATAGACTATAAATGATAGACAAACTATATACTAGCGCATACATAAACAGAGTTGCGAGAGAGAAGAATTGGCCCGCAAGATAGACATAGATATACAGCAATATTTTTTCATATTCTAAAGCAAAAGCGAATCTATTTTTATTGTAACTGATTTTGATTGACAACTCGAAAACAGTCGGCCACTAAGTCTATGATATAAATAGTGCAGCAGTTCAGATCAGCCGTTTCGACTAGCAAGGCCAGATACTGTTACCGGTTAACATAAACGCTGTGTTTGCGTCGTATTTATTTATTTATTTTATTGGAAAAACACAAACAGAAATACAAATACATGTGTAGACAATAAGTTATAAGAATTATAATACATGTATTCTAAACCACGTGTTCCGCTGATTTTTAACAATATTGCGTTATCTACGCTTAATACTACTAATGCTTAAAAATAATATTTATAAGTAATAGTAATAGTGACATATATACATATAAAATATTTAAAAAATAAAATAATCAAAGATATATAATAATATAAACCTATACATATTATAGTAATACACTAAAATATATATTATATCTACTATCTATATTATACACATTTACCTATATATATATATACACATTTTAGGAGCCTGTATTCTATGTATAGTTCATATTTAAATTTTGTATTCGTCTTCTTGCTTCTTTCTTAATATACTTATAACCTGGGATTTAAATGTGGACTGCTTGTCATGAAAAATATCTAAATTAGTGAAGTATTCATTATATCTATAACACATTCTACGGACGGGTGATCGTATTCCAGCATTTGTACGCGATGGTGGTATATAAAAAGAGTCTTTTAGTCGTGTCACGTGCGCGCTTCGTCGTTTTGTAATTTACTTTATTAACTAAGTCAGTGCAATTTATGTTATTATGAATGATTTTGTATAAATAGAGTGATTCGAGTTGTATTCTAGCATTTCTCTCTGAATTTTTTCCAAAGTATCTGTGTAAATATTATACACAGGATCCCAAACTATGACTGCGTATTCAATAGTTGACCTTATGAGAGTACAATAAAGATATATAAAAGTTTTTAGGTAACGGAAGTTTTTTCCTATTCGGGAAACGAAACCAAGCATCTTAAATGCTTTGTTTGCTATATTATCAATATGTTTATTCATTAACATTTTTGAATCTAAAATGACTCCTAAATCACGAATTTCGTCAACCTTACTAAGTTTGTATTATCATGAAAACTACAACTGATCATTACATTTGACACAAATTCTGTCTACCACTACATATTATCAAACAAATTTCCCGCCGCGTCTGTTTGTCTTTTCGCGCTAAACTCAAAAACCAATAGATAACGTGGTTCTTGAAGAAGGTGTTAGTATATAATTTGCTAAGTTTTTGTATTAATTTTTTTATACATTAACGTAATTTGTTGGAGGTGTCGGAAAAAAATAAGCTTTCATCGAAGACGCTGCCTAACTCCTTTGGGATGTAACAAAATAATGTATGGTGGAATTTTGTTCCTTGTATAATATCCTTATATAATATGTCTACAAAAAAGTCCGCAAAGGCATATGGCTCTTTAGTATAACATACTATATCCATTTCAATAACTTAAAAAATTTGTAATTATAAAGCGGAAATGTTTACACAAGTACGATATCAATTCTTATTATTGTATAAAAACACTCGTACATAATATAAAATCATTTAGAAATATGTTTTTGTTTCATTTCTAACTCATTAACTTGATTCCACAGTTCCTATGGCTTTAGACTACATTATTACCAAATACTTATATTTTTTCCATTGACAGAACAGCGTCTGACGTCAGCTTGTTAATTGAATAACTTTGTCTATTTATTTTGTTGAAATCCACAATCACTTAAAAGTTATGAGTCATCTTATGTTAACACAGATTAAATTATTATCTTTTAAAATACTATATCAGCTATTATGACAATATTACTTTAACTACTAAGTTATTATTCTTTTTAAGATAAAAATTATTGTCCCTGTTTTTAAGTTAGTTAGTGGCTTCAGTTGTGAAGTATGCTTAACTACTAACTACTCCAATATTAATTCATATTATAATCAACGGCAATTTAAATTGTCTACCAATACACTTGCCGGCCTCGCGCTATCATAAAGTCACTTCAACATACATTGTCTTTATTATCAAATTTCCTTTATGTATAAAAGGCAAATTGAAATCAAAGTATGAAAGCTTTCATCGCGTTATAACAACACTATGTATCGCGTTTCCTTTGACATTGATCCTTGAAAGCATTGCCAATACAAACGAAGGTCGCGCCCTTCAGCGAAAACCTTTGAGTAAGACATCGAAATCCCATCACCAGGGTCCAAGGCCTGCGAATGTTATGAATTCTCTATCAGGAAATGATTAGGAAAACGATTAGTGTAATCCAATCCAGTATAGAAGACTAACAGTGTTTGCCCGCGACTTTGTCTGCCGGGGCTTTTGTTATATGATGCTCTTTGAAGATTGTGAATAAAATGTAAATGCTGTGCTGTATCAGAGCCAACATGAGTGCAATATTATAATATTATTAGTTATGTAGTTAAGCGTGCATGTAAAACAAATATATTACATTGATTTATATATTCTGCTGTACTAAATGTTTTCTTCATAATTTAATTGTCCTCCCCGTGTTTCCCCGGGGCAAAAAATAAAAGGGAAGTCCCAGCCTTAAGACACCCCCAAGGCGATTATGGGCATTTACCAGAGAGAGGCTTCTAAGCACAGGATGCTGGCTAGATTATGGGTATCACAACGGCGCCTATTTCTGCCGTGAAGCAGTAATTTGTAAGTATTATTATTAGTATCCGTAGCTAGTGAAATTACTGGGCACGTACTAACCGATCTAGGTCTCATGCTATTTGCTATAGTGTATTAGGAATTAGAATGTTTATATTATAGAAGCCAATTTGTCTATGACCAATTCATTAATTTGTTTTTATTATTATTTATTTATCGCGTGCCATTAGATTTTCCCCTAACAAAAAGTGACGCACCTAAAGAAATTTAAAAATAGAGAAAATGTCATAAAAAAATATCTATTAATGTGTATTATTCACGCATCAAAACTCTTTATGAAGTAATGATTGCATTTTTTTCGCTCATAAAACTTGAGCTAAATTTAAATCAAATTATCAAGATCAGAGAAAGTAATTTGAAAATTCAAGGTAAATGCTCCCTAGTTTATTGTTTCAGAGACAAGACTGTTGAACGCATAATGCACTTAACTGTATATTAAGTCTGTTTATAATTCGTCCGAAAGCTAAAGTTGAGCATATTTGATAGATGTTGACAAGGTTTTCTTTACGTGATTACAAAAATTACATTCAATTAAATCAAATTATGTTTTAATAGTGTTAAGATTCATGTTATTTAAAGATATGAAGCCCAAGGATGTCGTAAGAGACGAATAAGGGCATTTACCAGTGGGAGGCTTCTTTGCACAGGACGCCGGCTAGATTGTAAACATTATTGTGTTTCGGTCTAAAGGGCACCGTAGCAAGTAAAATTAAAGGGCAAATGACATCTTATGTTAAAATTTTTGTTGAATAAATTATTTTGAACTTTTCATTGTTACGTTTTGTCTTTTGTTGTTAATAGTTCTGTAGTTTCTATTGGTCTATATCAGTTCTGTCAGAAAATCAAATAGTTTTTGTATGTAACCCGGATCCTTTAATTGATTTGTCATCATTATAATAATTATAATCAGCATCACAACACAACACCTTTACACAAACTGTAATACTGAAAAATAAATCTTAGTTTTATTATAATAATATCTTAGTGATGCTTGCTTTGCACACCGTAACAAAGCGAACATGTGACGTCATCGACGTCAGATCTAGAGATAATGTAATAAACGTCCGTACTATTAATGTTTTCAAGTTCAGTTTGATGTACCAACATTATAGTACAAGGTAATCTGTATACCTGTACTTGACCCAGTACAACATATAAACACCATTACTCAACAAGATGAGTTTAACCCTCGATTACACCATTGTTTATGTATAATATATTGAAGGTTATAATATTATCTAATGTGTTATATTATATAAACAGCTAATGACCGGTGAGCTACACTTCACCTAAACAAATAATGCACATAATACATATACAAAAATCATATCAAAATAAAACTTTATTTATAACGAAATTTTCAAATGTAGAGGTAATACTTCTATTTCATATTATTTTCATTGCAATAACTATTTAATTTTCCCTTTTCGTTTAAATTAAAATCGGTTCAGTAGTTTAGGGAGTTTATCGCAGACATACAACGTTACAATTTTTTTTTATTCATCTAGATATTTATGTCAGTAATCCAAGGATGACAGACGGTTGTCGGAAAATTAAATTTGTGATTAGGGATTTTGTTTTTCGTACTTACAATCGACGTAAATTTGTGATTTGAATTTATAACATATTGTAATATAATTAATTCTGAGTATATTCTTCAACCAAATCTTAATTTCAACAGATTTACTATAAATTTTTATACACAAAAATTTCGTGTCAACGATGTACATTCTACTGAACTGATTTTAGCAAATTTTGCACATTCTACTTGAGAGATAGGATAGTTTTTATTTCGATTCGTGAAAGAGCCTTAATATTTTTTAATTCAATTTTTAGACTGTGTGTGATATGTCTAATAAGCATGAGACTTAAATGCCTGAAGATTGTTTTGTTTTTAAATAAAATCGCAATTATTTTGTATACCACATTGACAATGGATGGAAATTAACTGTGTAGTATGTGTTGCCAGTACTTCATCAATAAACTAAACAGCCAATAGACATGGCAATGATCTTGGCCTATTTACTGAATAACAATGGATCTTAACCTAGTTGTCAATGTTGCACAATGTTGCCTGTCATATTTGAGGTTGAACTGAGTTTAAAATTAGGCTAATGATGATTTTCGCGCGAATATTTGTCTAAATTAATTTTATTGTATCCTTCGCCTATTTTAAATACAAAGTTAGTTTTACAACTTCAGATCAAGGCGGCAAAACGTTGTTCATGTCAAATGAATTCAAAGTTCATAAAAAAATACGCTGTTTTTATATGAAACTTATTATTTTTTTTACCTTGAAATTGTCATTAAATAAGAGCTTTGTTGGCGGTTATCTTTGATCGTACAAGTGCGAAAAGTAGTTAATGTGGGATGACCTCACTTTTGTATAGATAACATGTGATTATATTTTGCCCTGTGCTTTTCCGGGTCTTAAAAATTATAGCGGGTAAGTGTAAGACATTTACAAGTGGGAGGCTTCTTTGCACCGAATGCTGGCTAGAGTATGGGTACCACAAGGGTGCCTTTTTCTGCCGTGAAGCAGTAATATGTAAGCATTGTTGTGTTTCGGTCTAAAGGTCTAAAAGACGACCTGTATAGCCGGGTGGTTAGCGATCCTACCTACTAAGCTAGAGGTCCCGGGTTCGTATCCCGGTAGGTGCAAGCATTTATATGATGAATATGGATGTTTGTTTCCGAGTCATGGATGTTTAAATGTATTTATGTATGTTTCAGTAAGTTTATTGCATTAAATATATCGTCTTGCAACCCATAACACAGGCTGTATATGCTTAATTTGGGACAAGATAATTTGTGTAAAAAGTGTGTCAATATTATTATTAATATTAAAGGAGGCCTTAGCTGGTGAAATTATTGGGCAAATGAGACTTAACATGTCTCAAGGTGACGAGCGCAATTGCAATGCGGCTCACAATTTTTGTGTTTCTCAAGAAGCCTGAGTGGCACTAATGGGCAGGGCGTATCAATTACCATCAGCTGAACATTCTGCACGTCTCGTCCCTTATTGTCATAAAGAAAATTAATGGTAAAGCCTTAATATATGCTAAGATATATATGTCTTGATCTATGAAACGAAATATTTCAATTAAATCACTAATATCAACTTAATTTATCACTAGTTTCAATATGAAAATTAGCTCACAATAAAGGCATAAAATCCTAACAAATCTTACAGCGATTTTTTATATATAATAATATATTTATATAATAAACTTCAAAGTTTGAAATTGATATTTTGTTAATTCGTCTTGTTAGATATGTTTCTATCAATATCTGTTTTATTACAAGTAGAACATAAAGTCAAAATAGTTACCAGGAGATCATGAAATCATCATCTACATAATTGTTTCTAGTCACAGCAGTTGGTTTGTATCGCGTTGTAAACATTACATTTAGATAGATAAAACTTCAACGATAAAAACGTTTTATAGTTTTGTATCTAAAATTGTTATCGTTCTTGTTTTGCTAACCTACACCTAATGTTTCATACTTAGATCATTTAAACTTCTAGATAGACTGTGATAGCTGTAAAAAGGTCAAAAAAATTGAGGTTAGCAGTTAACCTCTATTTTGGGCATTGCACGCACACGAACACAAAGTTACATACAAATTGCGTGGTTGAGACGCAGGTTGTCATGCACACTAAAGTAATAAACCTCGCCTGTTTTCATCGGTTGTCTAGCAGCAAGAGGCTCAATCCAGTTTAATTAATTATCTAATGGTTCATATATAAGCAAAAACGTTTTTCTATCCCTAAATAGTATAAAATTTTCATAATTTTAAGAAGTGATTGTGATAGAACTACGAATGTACGTTTAACTTTTTTGATTTACATAAATTATGGAAAGTACACGTTAAAACTTTAACAGTGTTATGTAATTTTTATAGAACCAGAAATACCTACAAAAAAAAAACAAAACGAGTTAGCCTATAATATTATATTCTTCTCAAGCGTTTGGAAACAACATCAATATTGTGATACGATTTAGTATATGAAAAAAGTTTTCTCCCAAATTGTCAAGTTTCCCAAAAAATATCTCATTTAACGTTTCGGGAGAGCTTAAAAAATATTTTAAGTGACGTTATCGATCGATATCTTCACTATTCAGTGTTTTACTAGAACCTGAGCGGCACTACACACGGGTGTATCTGACTTTAAATGACTTGTATCTGACATGTATATGAATTGTATCTGACTTCTATCCGATTCTTTCAAGTTATACTTCTTTTGTAGCATCAGGAATAAATTATCAGAGTGACTTTTTTGCGATGCGCGCGCACACCGTCACGCTAATTCGACACCGTGACGTTAAAGACAACAGCTAACACACTAAAACTACACAATCATCTTTTAAATAAAATGTATTACAAAATTAATGACTTTTAAATAAAATGTATTACAAAATTAATGACTATTTCATTGGTTAAATATTATAATATAATAATAACTAATAAATTTAAATATTTATATCCGCTGACAAAACTGATCTTGTTTTTTAATTGAATTGTTTAAAATGTGTTATTAGTTAAAAAGTTACAATTATAAGCGGTTTAATCCGTTAAAAGTGTTTTATTTAAATGTGTAACACTCGCGTTAATAAAAGAGTCATGTTTAAATTTTTTATTTATAATGTAACAACCTAGAATAATTTTAATACTAACGAGTCAGTAATATTTGCACACCAGGACCTGGTCGAATGTTAAGGTGACTAAATTTAATGTAAGACCTACTTGTACCAACATTACAGTGAATAAACTGTTATTTATTTATTATTATTTATTTTAGCTGGAAAACTAAACCTAGATACCTCACATGTCTACTGAACCACAACCAATGGACGAGAATCAAATTTTCTATACAAAATTTCAATTTATATACAAGTTTAAAATAAAAATTCTCTCCAATTGTATAAGAATAATTTGGTGATATTTAATAACAGCGGAATAATAATATTTTAAAAATAGCACGAGGAATTAAATGATTTTAAGGATTTTTATTTAATTACGCTAAAGAAGAAAAGCATCTTGCGTGCGTACTCAAGTACAACACCCAAACACTTATTTTAAAAAAAATTCAAAAGACACCATGTAAACTAGGTTTTAATATTAATTCTAACTGGAACATGTTAATATTTCATCATCATATAACCAATTATAGACATAGTTGGTATGGCTCGTGGCGTGCAGGAAATAAAATAATATGTGCGTCATTGCATTAACTTTGTCAAAGTTTGCGTTAGTCTTGCTGGCGCAAAATCAATACATACACAATATTGATTTTTAGCCAGCTACGAAAACAAGCTCAGAATAAATTTTCAGCACTTCATTAGCAACCGGAAGTGAGCCAATGCAAATACTTCAATTAATTCTGTATAATATAAATAGGTGATTGATAATTTACTTTAAGATTTTCATTTTGTTATTTTAATGTGATACACATAATTTCTGGGATTAATTATACAATTTAAATTTCAAAATGGTAACAAATTTTATTTGTTGTAACTTTTGTTTGATATTTAACTTTTATAGTTTTTTACGTGGAATTGTTATCGAGTTTTCTTACACAACCAAGCAAACCAATGATGGATTAAAACGCTTGTTGATATCTGAATTTAATAATTAATAGCTTGGTATCTTTAATATGTCGTCAAAGTAATTTGTGATATTCCAATTAAAATAGTCACTCAATAGCGACTGAATATTATTTATAAATCATAAATAAAAAGAAAATCAGCAAAATACTATTGATAACTATGTTTTATTCCTCAATGCTATTAAAAATTTCCAGTAACTGAATCACAAAATAGTTTAAAAAGCTCAAGATGTTATTCCATATAATACATAAATATCTTCGCGGGTGTATTATTAGAAGCGACGTTTAGATAATCTTATACCACTTCAGTATTCATTCATTCAAGCTCGGATGAATAATATTTTCATACAGTATCGGAAAATTCCGCCAAGTGTTAATTTACGCCGCACGTGTTGTTTGTTTTGACAGGATTTTCCGTAGCTTGCGGAAATTGAGTACATTTCCAGATGTCCTCTGTCGTTTCACCGTTTTCTGACTGCAATTACCCACCGGTATTAGCTGCGGTAACTAATAAACTTCGCTTTACGACTTAGAACTGCACAAAGTGAATACAGATTATACATTTGAATCGGGAAATCGTTCTCGTTAATGATTAGGCCTAACAATATATATGTAATGGCTTCCTTTGTTTATTCAAACAATTTCCTGTAGTCGTGATTATGTACATGTTAATAGATTCTTAATTTAAACTTTGGAGATAAACATATTGGTACAATATCAGTCAGACACGATCTATAACTATTATTACGTATCATTAAAATTGTGTAAGACACGCGTGCTACACGTATTAAAAACAGGAAGAAATTAAAATAATAAAATAAAATCAATGGTATTTAAATAAAACACTTTTTCAAGGAATAAAACGCGTGTAACATTTTAAACACTATTTTCTAATCTTTTCACAGCATGTTTTCTGAAAACGTAGTGTGAAAAGGTCACGAAAAGTCGGATTAACTAAAATAATCATACAAATCTCTAACACAAAATCTAATGTTAAAACACATTTACAATAACACGCGTTTTAATCCTTTAATTAAAAGTGTTTTAATTAAATGTGTAATACTCGCGTTTATCAAAGATTTTTTAATTGTATTGGTAATTATTTCAAATTAATTGTAATGGACTTCATTCCGTAGTTTCTTCGGGATATGATGGACCTCCGACCCTTGGGTGGCGGTGATAAATTATAATCAGCTCACATGAAGGGTTAATTGTCCTCCTATATGGTGTGATTAGAAGAATGATAAAAGATAGAACTTAACAAAACCGTAAAGTGAAGGAAAGCTGCGTACTGTGATCACATCTACAGAAAGAGACGAGACGAGTAGGACGTTCAGCTGATGGTAATTGATACGCCTTGTTCTTAACATAGCAGTGCCGTTCAGGATTCTTGAAAAACTCAAAAATTCTGAGCGGCACTACACTTGGTTTCATTCAAAACACAAAAAAATTACTTCATTCAAATTCACCTAAAATATTTATTATCATCGATACATCATCGTTGGCTTGTATATGAACAGACGCCGACACCATTGCCAGACTTAATTTTACATCACATTGATGTTCACCCGTCGATAAAAAAAGAAGCCGAAAAGCGCCGGTGGTGCAATAGTTACAACCGTTGACTCTCACCACCGATGGGTTCGATCCTTGCCCGCCACTTACCAATGTGTTTGTGGTTTTCCAATTCATATGAACGTTTATAAGTTTCTTTATAAGTTCATCAACAATATTGTTATTCCTGTGGTGTTATAAGAGAGTATGGGTCGCAGTGATCACCTACCGATCAGGTGACCCTTATCTATGGTTGCGTTCTCCTTTTCATAAATTATGTTTTCCTATCAGTACAAATATTAATTAACAGAATAGAGACATGTCAAAAAACACGAATTGTACATTTCTGCTTCAACTTTTAAATCGGTGTTCAATTGTTATAATTTATACATGATTGGGGAAGTGGTAAACTACCATCGCGTGAGCCCCGTGTTCGTTAAAATATATATCAGAAAGTTTAACAGCATTATTGCTTAAATCAGCATTATTGATTTGTAATATAATATACTAAAATAAGAAAAATTAATAGCTTTCAATACTTTGTCGCATATTAATACATATAATTAAATTTAAAATCCTATTAAAAACAATTTACTAATTAAAATCTATAATAGTTGAACAAGGCTCTTTAAATATATTTAACTGTTTAATTTAATAATCTTTATTCTCCATTTACAATATATTATACTAATTCAACTTATGGGATTACTTTTTGAAAGATTTAAGACGCGTGTATAATGTATTTTATCTAAATAGTTTCATATTTTATTGAAACTAAGTACATTTTAAATCCGTACCTGTATATTGTTAATATAAACGCCCCGAGCGAAAGCTGCAGTACAGAACTTTCAAACAATCACAAAGTTTTCACACAACACAAATAGTTTAAAAAACACTGAACGCAACAAGTCACCGAAGCTTTTGAAACGCGCGCACTGGCTTGGGCGTGTGGAACGACTGGGCGGAAAGTTTCATTCCCGCCCTATTTATACTGCGGGCGCTGCGTAATGGAGCCACGAAGCGAGCCGCACTGAACATTCAGCGATTTTCATACAAAAATATCAGAGGAATTCGGGGCCTAATTCCCTCTGTCACTACCAACGAACACAATGGGAGCGTTGATCTCGCGAGATTGAACTAACGAGATACTTTACAGCTGACCGGTGGCCGACTTTTCCACAATATTTGCTTTCTGTGCCTTTTATGGTGTTGGACATTTGTCAAAGGAGTGCAGAACATAGTAGATATTCAATAACTTTATGCAAACTTTACTATTTTAATTATATTATCTTTTATCTTCAACTTCTAAAACTGGAAATATTCCCAGTATATTGGTGCAACGTGCAGTTCGTATTGTTTCAAGTCAATATCGCCTTATTAATTTAGGTCAAGGAAATGGCTACCTTGGAAAATTTTCAACGTTAAGGATTTCTTACAAATCAAAATTTACAGCCTTATCGTTTTAAAATTATTTCATTTATAATCAACATAAAGTGAAACAGCAAAATCTTTCAGATGTCAAGACTTACACAAGTAAGTTAAGAAAAAGTTAATCTATACTAATATATAAAGCTGCAGTGTTTGTTTGTTTGTTTGAACGCGCTAATCTCTGGTACTACTGGTCCGATTTGAATGATTCTTTCAGTGTTGGGTAGTCCATTTATCGAGGAAGGGGCTATGAATAGGCTATGTTTTTTTTCAAAATTAGGGATCCGTAATAAAATTGCTATTTTGTAACACAAGGTGTAAAATCGAAAACCTATTTTTGCGTGCGCTGCAAAAACTATTGACAATAGAACAAAATGATGTACAGGCTATAATATAGGCAATATTTTATTACTTATAAAACTATCGCGTGAATTATACTTTATATGGCAAAACAACTTTTGCCGGGTCAGCTAGTAAAAAAAATCAGAAGAGTTATTAACAGGTGTATTGTGTACATAGTATGCGTATGCACACATATACATACAGAAAAGCTTTAAATGAACAATATTTGTACGTTCAGCTTGCTGTTATGAGCTGCGGTGTTTGGGAATCCCTACCTCGGTTTGACTCGTATTGTTAACGCAATGAGAAAAATAATACGATATAATTGATTTTGGTAACGAGAAGCTTTATTCAATTAATGCGCAGTTAATTATAAGGATTGGTTCATTTTGTTTACTCGTAATTCGTAAGCAGTAACAATTATAATTTAATATTTACATTGTTATGATGAATGTACTAGAAATGTGATATACACTTATATCTTTTCTTGACTCTTTTATAAAATATTCTACCTTTCTTTCATGGAAACGGAGGACAAATGAGCGTACCTGGTGTTAAGTGATCACTGCTGCCCACATTCTCTTGCAACACCGGAGGAAAGGTGTACGGGCTTCTTTTGAAAGGGTATCTTTCGTATTGTTCCTGAAACAACGCACAAGAAAGCCCATTCCACAGCTTGGACGTACGTCCGAGAAGTCAAATGAAAATTTGCGCTGTGCAGGAACGCCACACATCCACATCCACACATGGTAAAGATGATATCCTAATTTGTGTCGTGCGAAGGTGGAATTTGGCGGCAGGAGTCAAGTGACACTCTCTGTGATAAATGCGATAGAATACACACAATGAAGCGACGGTCAATGTTATTTTTTAAATAAAATGAAATTATTTGTTTTTCTTTGGAGTAGGGTATGTCCAGATCTTAAATATTACATTGTATCCTGTATCCAGCTTATATTAAAACCATGCAAAAACTTAACACTTATTTAAATATTCATTAATGCAATAAAAATTTGCAGTAGTCTCTACGCAACGCCAGGTGCTATGCATAAGTCTCTCATAATAAGGTTCCAATATGTGGTTAAATAAACATTGTTCACATTGACACAAAGAAGCTTTGCGTCTACCACAAAGTTTTCAACTCTTGGTGAACAATATACTATCAAAACCTAACACAAAGCCTTCTTCACAATACGTTGAATTTGTAAAATTCATAGTTTCAATTAATTCGTTAAAATTCGTTAAAACGTGTAATTCGTTTACTCGGGTGTGGTGAGGACCTCAGATTTGCTTCTTTAAACTTCATCCTTGTAGGAATTGCAACTATTCTACTAATGGTGACCAATGTACTATTAAATACTACTATTTTAGAATTAGAGAGAAAATAAAATAATTTATGCTTTATTAATTTAATTAATTAACATAATGCTGAATGTGCCACAAAGGTGACAGATTGTAGTAAATAAAGGGTATTAAAAAAAAACAAATATAAGAACAGCTTAGCGCATGTTTCATCCGCAGCTTGCCAAAAAGAAATCTAATTTTAATTGGAGGCAATAATTGTTAATTGATTTTATAATAATATAATTTTATGATAATATTGCCGACCCGGCAAACGTTTTTCGCTGCATAAGGTTCCGAATAAGTAATCACCATAGATTTCTATACTTAAGTCTTCTCCGAATTACGCTGCGTCGTATGGTGTTAGTATTATTCCAATAGGTTCAATAGTTTCCGCGGTTAACCGAAGGAAAAATGGCGATATATTTAATATAAGATAATAATTATAATATTGACACACTTTTACACAAATTATCTTGCCGCAAACTAGGCATAGCCTGCACTACGGGTACAATACAACAATATATTTAATTCAATATTATTTACTTAAACATACAATATATACAAATAAACATGCATAATTCTGAAACAAAAATCTGTAGGTATAAATGTTTGCACCTATCGGGATTTGAACCCGGGATAGCTCAGTAGACAGGTTCACTGTTCTTCACTGATCAACCGACTATGTTTGCTCGACAAATAAGTACCAACAGATAGGGTTTTGATTACATAACCAGTCGATATCCAGACACCAGGTGCCGGAAAACGTGAAGGAACACGTGGGCTTGAGCTCCGATCAATTAAATTTAATGCTACGATGAGATATTTGTGTTACGAAAACTGCTCAGATACGATATTTTATTATTACTTAAAAAACCTCATTATAATGTACGCTGAAGTGGTAATGTAGATAATTGTTCTATTAATAACGACGGATACTCACGATGTAAATTGATGTCGATATTTCGATCAAATTGCAAGAATCGTGGTCGCGGCAGTCATAAAAATTACAATGTTAAAAGTTTAAAAAAATGTTGACAGTTGTTTTTTTTTTAATAACAATATTGACACACTTTTCACAAATTAGTTGGTCCAAATTGTACAGCAGTGTATGGGTGCAATTAATCCTACTAATATTATAAATGTGAAAGATTGTATGTCTGGATGTATGTTTGAACTTCTTTAACGCAAAATCTACTGAATAGATTTTGATGAAACTTTACAATAAAATAGCTTACACACCAGAATAACAAATAGGCTATAATTTATAAAACTATCGTGTGAATTAAACAAAATATAAAAGAAGTGCGATTTTTACTAATGAATACAACTAGCGCCATCTCTTATCAACTAGCAAGCAAAAGATCAATACAATTTATATGGGAAAACAACGTTTGCCGTCAGGTCGGTCAGCTAGTATAATATACATTACCTAAACATACATATAAATACATATGAATATCGTGAACGTGTTCCGCAATCGCTCCAAATGAAACGTCATTCCGATGACACAGGCAAAGTTGAACAGAATTCTCTTCTCAGATATGTTTAGTTACAGAAATAATTATCAACGTACTACATAACTTGCCTAGTGCGAACTATGCTTTAGTTGCTTTCTATAATAATAGGTTAGATTAGCTATTGCAAAACTGTTATGCAATCTTTAGGTTTGTATTATATTCGAGTATGTAAATATATATATTTATTTATTTATTTAACACCAACAAGACAAACACTAACAAAAGTATAATAATATTATTACAATAAATAATAAATTCTAAGTGTTGGCTTAATTATAGGTGTTACACACATTTCAAAAACATAGACACAAACATATTTAATTAAAATGAATGCAAACATTATCGGAATATTTAAAAATTTAATTAAACGTTAATGATTAAGAAATCAATAATATTATATAATAATTAAAACATGCATCATTTCACAATTATATAAAACAGACTAAAACTTATCAGTATTTATAAATCATTTGAATAAAATATACTTTTTCCCTATAATTTACAATATACATATCATTATTATTGGTAAACGTGACATTGTAGACAAAAATAACTAATGGCAGCCCGCGATTATGTTCGCGTAGCATTGTTTTTAATACCTAGTACTTACTCAGGCATAGGGTACCCTAATCTTCTAAGATAGAAGTGGCCTAATTTACTCCATACAACATCAGCACATCTGTTCTGGGACATCCTATATACCCTGTATAAATTTATGGTTTTGCTGCCCTTCAATGTCTAAAAGGACACTCCTGCCTACTTTGTGTATAAATGTCAGTCAGTTGGGTAAAATAAATTGTTATTATAATGTTTTTATTAGCTTTGCAAACCCTGTTCCTGATTAAGTACCTGAGCACAGACAGTGTAATGATATGGCTTCCGAGTCGTATCAACAGTCACATGTCAATATCTACATTACCAAGAATATGATAGTCAATACATAGAACGTCTGATAATGTTTACATCACTTAAATTTTTCTTTGTATCCTAGTATTAGCTATACCAATTACTAGTATTATGATACCAACTAAGCACAAGTTATAAGTCGGATTTTAAACATCATTTACGTTTAATGTTCAGATTACCTAATAGCCTAGTTTTTATTTTAAGGTTTCCTTTTTATTAATTATTTTCATTATTGGCATACATGTCTTGTTTTATTTTAATATACTTAATTTTATTTTTAAAATATGAGTATAATTTCACAATTATATTTTAGTTTTTAATATGTAATTTTTTATGTGTACTTGCATAGCAGCCAACCCAAACGTGTCTGCAGAGTACCAGTTTTGTAGTTCTAAAATCCTATATTATTTCCTTTTCTTCTGTGTGTATTTCTTACAGTATAACTGTCAGCTGTATATATATTTATATATATCCTATATCATGTTAATGTATTGCATTGTGTTAAGTTATAAATAAATCTTCTACACCTTTTGCTTACCTGGAAGAGATTGCTGAATGCGATAAGGTCCTAATTGTGCTACCATAACTATGATTTTGTACGTTCAAATTGTAACTTTATTTTATAAATAGTTATTATAGTAAAGAATTTTTATTCATTCATTCAATGCTGAGCAAACGCTTATTCGGTTCAAAATTTGTGTCTTAGTTTGTGTTATTTGTCGTGTTTGTAAATATGTTTTTGAACGTAATAAATATATTTTCTTTCTTCTTCTTTCTTCTTATTTATCAATTTGTGATAAATCCCGTGTTCCCTGATGGTATTTAAAGGTTAAAGTTCGAATAATTAGCGTCATTTAAAATAGTTGTGGGAAGAAGGTTTGTTTACTTGACTTCAGACGGGACTATCTGTGGGAGTGAAAGATAAACCCCACAAAATAATAAAATATCAATTACATAGTTCATAATTCTTTATTTGCACCGAACCTGGCTATAATAAATAAGTGAAACAAAAGGTTTTATGTGTAGTACATGTTTAGATAATTCCTTTATTAGCATTCAGTGATTTATTACACATACTTTATGAGATGAAATACACATTAAAATAATACAAACCTAGATTTAAAAGTCAATTAATATTTTATGTTAAATAAAAAGTGAATGATAATAAAAGAATATTGAAAAGGCATAAAGGCATAAAAGGCATTTATTTTCTCAAAATTGATTCCTTTAGAATTCTTTTTGATGTCATTTCTTATACTACTAGATACTACTACCGCTTCGGAAACAAATGGCGCTCTGAGAGAGAAGAAGCGGCGCAAGAAACTCTCCCAGCATTCTTTTTTCTGCGCTCTTTTCAATAAAAATATACAATATTGTACAGTCGCTATAAAATAATCACAATCTAGTCACAGGCTGTCCAATCATTTAGATATTCAGCAGTGGAGTAATAGGATTTACGATAGAGCCATTTCTTTATAAAACATTTAAATTTATTTATAGATAATGAAATATGAATTATATTAAATAATGATAAGAAATATTTTTTATGTCTATAAAAATATGTAAGTGTAACTGTTTTCTACGCTAACAATTAATGTTACAATTGAGTATGAAGAAATTTATTATTAATTATATTATATATGAAGAAATCATAAATGGTATAAAAACTTTCTATATTAGGCTAACCATACAGCTTATGTGTGAAGAGTTAAGGCGAAGTTTTTTTTTAAATATGTATAACTTCTGGAGATGATGAGATGAGATCTTCTAAAGGAGATGCTTCTCCTAAGAAAATTAATAATATCAGGTGTTATGTTGCGGAAATACATAACAATGAAAAATTTTATAAATGATGATCTTAAATTATAGCTTATGTAACATTTATATGAAGTGTTAATGCCGCAAAGTTGCACAAAATCTTTACTCTCATTTCAGCGTTTGACGAGTAAATGCTTCGTATGTAAAGGCGAAACACGCTTCAAAGTGATTAAGTGGAACTTAGAGTAATTAGCAGAAAATATTATAAATTATAACATTTCTTAAACGTTTCTCTTGATCACCAGATGTCGTTGGGCTGCTGAGTCACTTATCAGTTTGCCTCCTGTCTTTTTCTTAGTCATTCACGCCGAAGGATCGTGACTCACATTCAATCGATCAACGTACTGTCTCCATCGGTTTCGCTCCGTCACCAGGTGGAGTGCGGCGCTTATCTTCGGCGGGATCTTCAGATTTTCGGCATTTTGATCCGACCACCGTTTAGGACTGCAGCTTCTAGGTCTTTTACTTTACTTCTGCTTGTAACATGGCCAAAGTATCGCACTATGCTGTAAGTAGACCGTGTACAGACGTTGAGCATCCTCTATCTGGAGCTGTTTTAAGATGCAGATGTTGCCTCCTGCACTATTTAAGAAGAAGAATTATGTGGTCTTTCATAAAATAATTTATCGATCGTAAAAAAAAATTTAATTATGTATATCAAAAGATAAAAATATAGAGTAATAAGAAAAATCTTTATCATGTGTGTGGTTCGAACTCCCACTCGGGAACCAGACCTTAAATCTGACATCTAACACTACTCAGCCAATCTGATTTGAAAGCAGTAAGTAGTTGAATTTAATGAATCAACTTCACTTCTTCTCCACGACCTGCTGGCCTGCGATAGATACACGAAAAAATTTCAGGTGACGTAATAAAAGAATATAACGTTTCACATTTATTTAAAAAAACATTGTTTAGTTATGATAATATCTATTGAGAATGATTCGTGTATTGACATAAATATTCAATCTAATTTTAATGTCTCTACTCTTAAAAGCACAGCTGGAAAAACCCCAGCGATCTGCTCCCGCCGACACGAAATATTTATTTTGTAATTGCATAGCAAACAAATGACGGCCAACTGATCAAAATACCACATAAATAAACTCGGAATTAATTGATTTTATATTGCTTACGTCATTTGAATTGAGAAGAGCTAGGATAATAATAATGCAACTTTATTTATATATACATTATATATATATATATATATAATGTATATTTATATATATATATATATATATTTTTTCATGTTGATAATAAAACTATGAATGTATTTTACTTATAGTTTACAAATAAACAATATATTTATAGTTTGTATATATATACTCCCTAAACTAAAATAAATAAATTAAATAACATAAAATACATATAACTAAAATAAATTAAACTATTATTAAGAGTAATAACATTATGTAATAATAATTTATATATTGTGTAACTATTACATTTAAATATTGATAATATACATATTATATGTTTTAGTAGACATTTAATTACCCGCATTACCTTACATTAATTATTTTACACTTACTCGTACATCAATTATTTACATTAAATGCTGATTGATACATCTACGTCTCTCTTTACTCTGAAAGATTAATCACTTATTTTCCTTTTTTTTTAACTTACCCAACAAAGACAAAACATTTGAGTAATTTTGTTGCATCAATTATCATACAAAATAGATTGTAAAATAAAACTACGTTTAAAAAACCGGCTTCAAATCTATCAATAGGTAGTATTTTAATAATATTAAAGGTAGGTTTGCATAACACGTGCATCAAATTAAATCTTTATTAAGTTATTTTGAACTTTTCAGTTTTTGAAATCAGTTTTTTAATAACAGTTCTCTTTTGCGTTTTGTAATTTACAGTAAGATTTTTCTAGATTACATCAGGTAACGATAAGATTTGGTTGCTTTTTATTGTCATATATTTTTAAAAGTAAGTATGGGCTGTATTTTCGGCTTTGTTTTTACATATTACGTGAATTGTTTATTTGTATAGAACATAATTGATCAAAATGTTACATTCCATCATAACTAATTAGAATTTTTATATCTTTCTAACTTTCTCAGGAGGTAAGAAATAAACTTAATTTAAGCTAACTATAGTAGGTAGATTAACTACAGTTGTTAACTATCTATCAGATTATTTTTATGTAGATGGATAATTCTTAACTTTAAATCTTAAGTCGTCATCTATTTCTCATTTACCCTAAAAATTTTAATTATTGTTTGTTTTTCTTATTACTTTATGGCAATACAGCGTTTGCTGGGTCAGCTAGTTAAACATAAATATATGGGAGTGTTTAAAATCAAAATTTTTGTTTGATTTTTAATACGTTATTGATGTCATTTTACTAAGTAGGTAACGTATCTTCGATATCAGTTTAAAGTTTTTTGATATTTGTAATAATTACGGAACAATCGCGTGGCCTACAATCAATCAAATATACGATAACACCCTGTATATTTGATATTAGTTCGCGCGACAGTGACACATAAGCGATTCCCGGAATAATATCTGCAGTATTGGCATTTAATTGCGTATTTCACAAGCAAGCCGCGGAGATGAAATATTTACCGGGAACAGTGACGTCACTGACATTGGATGAATAGTAATAAACTTGAACTGTTATTAGAAGGCATTATTGTCTCTGTTTTAGAAGTTTCTGATATGTTTTGCAGTGCTTGGCTCATCTACTCTCCTTGTAGTGGGAAATGTGTCTGTGAAAAGTCTCGTCATTAAAATGAGACGTTTTTATATCTGCTTACTTTATTTGTAACATTTTAATAATATATTAATTCACCATAACTATGTTAAAAATAAAATGGACTTAATTAAATCGATAGAACTTAGTATTTCTTTTGATTAACTCGATAACACATTAATTTGAATAAACTACTTTTTAATGGATTGAAACGCGTGTGATTCTAACTATTTTAACATTAGGCTCAGGGGACTGACCCCTCTGTAAATATGAGCTTGCAAAGATCACGAAACGTGGAAAAATAATAATAAAATTGTTACTTTTAAGAAAAACTTCACGTAATTATGTAAATGTAAAAATGTAATACATCTACAATGATACGTGTCTAAATCCTTTAAAAAGTATTTTATTTAAAATATCAGGTAACAATTAAATACTTGCGGTAATGGCGATAGAGTAAAAAGGGTTTTTAATCAAATTTAAATAAATAAATGGAGGTTTGCACTTCGGTCATACTGCGAAAATTACTGAACTGACCGGAAACTATACTTTTACCATGAGATGCAACGAGTCTTGGAGAAGATTTTAGTGTTAGATTATTTATACGTGTGACAACGTCGGTAATAATTGAAGTGCACGAACACTTACACAAAGTGTCATACAAATCGCGAGTGTAAGACGTAGCTTGTCACGCATACTAGTGTAATAAACCTGGCCTATTTTCATCGGATGTCTAGCAGCAAGAGGCACTATCTAGACGTTTAAATTATATGAGGTTTTATTATATGATATGTTAGTGATTACTTTTCCGAAAGCTATATTTTATTAACTTTTGTAACACCTTTGTCTTTGCAATACAAAAATTCAGTCAGTGACATTTTATTACTTACGACAATTCAATACATTGAGCGGGTCTTAGCTACATTATTAATTAATTTATATGGCTAAAAACATTTGCGGGGTCAGCACTACAATTAAATTTATATAAACAATTCTAAAGTGTCACCATGAAATCAATTTGAATTATGTTTATTGCTTTAACTTTGACTTTGAATGATAGCTAACGGAAAATCCGCGTCAAATCATCATCACTGGGGACCATAATTAAATGATCACTTAGTAGTGTATATATAGCTTCAGTAACCAACATCGAGTCTGTATTTAATTTATGTTGGCTCAAACACACTAAATATAGCGACTCTTCCGGCCTGCCTCGTGCTCAGGAATTCTAGTTTATTACTCAATAAAAACCTCGAACACATCAAAAGGTGAAAAATTTATATTTTAGTATGTATTTACTGTGTGTTGTTTTAACGATAGTTTTCGCTATAAACCCCTAATCATTTTAGTGATGCGCCGAATTTGATACGATGATATTAGTTTTTTTACAATCAGTGTACTGAACAATTGTTCAAAGTTGAAGGTCAAAAACTGCCTATTGGAAGTAATGTACTTCAGATCTGAGTAGAACGGTCGTTTTTACATAAAAAATAAGGTTACATACAATAAACATTTATAATTAAACAGCCTCAAGGTGTTCGCTTTATTTCCAGTCATAATTTTAATTGTTTAAAGTATTGGTAATGAGAGTTCTTAAACCAATATACAAGAAAAGAGTTATGTTTAAATATTTTTTAAAAACTCGATAACAAGACAAACCCATTTTTTTGCTTATCAGAAAACAATTCGTAATGTTAGTTGGACCTTCATTAATTTGCTCTCGATTTAACAACTGATATAGAAACCATTCTCATAGCCATTTCTGGTATTGGCATATTAAACGAAAAGCGAGTTTATCATTAGTCATTGGGAGCATGTTTCAAAGAAGTGTTTTCCTCTTCAATAACAAGATTAGATATTCGTTAGAAATTTGAAATAATTTCATGATTTCCCCGTAACATTTACAGTGGACATTCTATTAACATAACGTGTGTAATTTATATAAAGATTATTATTGCCTCTGAGACAAAGCTTTATTAGTGGTAAGTAAAAGGAATATTTTATTATTAAGTTCTCAGTAATTCTAGCTTCAATGGCATATGATGCAACAGGTTTTAGGTGTTTTTTGTGTCACTCTTGATATCACACCTAATATTTTAAAAGGCAAGTAATTAAATGCCTGTTTGTAACTCAAAAACGACTTTACTCAATAAAATAATTTAGATAATTTCTTATCAGCGAGTTACAAAGACTTTAGTTTAATAATTAAATTAAAACGAGAGATGCCTACGAAAAGTGCTATTTAGTTCAAGGAATCATAAGAAGTGTGAGTGTGTGTATCTACTTATATATGTAAGATATTATTGTACTTTTTTGGCATAGGAAACCTCTTAAATATAAATATATATGTGATATGATAAATTACTTGTTTGAAGACAACGCAAAACTTCGCCTTATTGCGGCAATGCTGCCGCAGCACATGAAGATAAAACTATTAAAATTACAAAACATTTACAGTTCTATCTAACTTCTTGGTTACCATAGTAACTTGATGTCTTGTATGGTAATATAAGTATAATGAATATAAGTTAAATTACTAAACACTATACCTGAAGGGTATTTATAGACCAACTTCGATCGCTATAAAAAGTATAGCTGCAAATATTGCATTTACAATTTATTATGGGATGTAGATTGTCAATTCAATTTTATTTATAAATAAGAAGATACGTTCAAAGGATTGACTTGATTGGACGTAGTAAGGAACCCTAACCGTCAAGACATACTGGTCCCCTGAAAACGTGTTCTGAAAAGGTTACGAAACGTCGCACCGGTTTAAATAAAATAATAATAAAAACGATACTTTTACGCAAAAACCTTATACAGAAACACTGTTATAATAGCACGCGTTTAAATTGTTTAAAAAGTATTTTATTTAAATGTGTAAAACTTGCGTTAATCAATGAAAAACAACAAAAATACATATATTATTAATATGGATGGATGTTCGTTTCCGAGTCATGGATGTTTAAATGTTAAATACATATCTATGTTTAAGTAGTATATTGTACTAGATGACCCGACAGACGTTGTTCTGTTCATAAAATAAAACTCTTGCGGGTGGTTATGGTGGCTACTCGGTGAAAAGAATATTCCTACCAAATTTCAAGTCTTTAGCTCAAATGGTTCAAGCGATATCGTGATGAGTGACTATATACGTGGAAATCTCTTATATATATATATATATATATATATATATATATAGATTAAATATGTCGTTGTTTTGCAACCCATACCACAGGCCATATATGCTTAATTTGGGGCAAGATAATTTGTGTAAAAAGTGTGTCAATATTATTATATTATGACTATAATAGTTATCAAAACCAGCCTAACACAAATAGTACAGCCAAAAAGAGTCTATTAAAATTTTTCACATTCTACGAAAAGACCTTTCCCCAACATATAAATATCATTTCATTTAATTGACTGAAGTAACCAAAAAAAAATTTAGCAAAATTTAATTTAAAATTTTGCATAAAATGTGATATCATAATACGAAAGCTCGCCGGGAAATGAAAATATAATACAAAGAGACGTAAAATACGAAACGTAACCTGAGAAACTCTCACTGATTATATAAATACCGGCGGAAGAGTGTTTTACAGCATCAGGTTAATAGCGCGGAGTGCGGGCGGCAATAAAATATAATTTGTGGAAGAATAAGAAAATAAGACGTAACATGTGAATAGAATCATTTTATGTCCCACTTTATTCTAGCACTTAACAAAACCATTTGAATTATAGTAAAATATATTAATACTAGCTGACCCGACAGACGTTGTTCTGTAGATAATAAAAAAAATACTGTATTATAGGAAGTTACCAATTATATTTAAAAACATCAAGAATTATTTCGTAAAACATGATTCCAGTTTTTATAATGAAATTGTTTCACAGCGGAACTGTCAAACCGTGCGTCAAAAAATATGTCCATACAAAACAAATATTGAAAATAAAAATAAGTATGGGTCCCAAATTGGTCCCAAATCGAAATAAGAACTATCCTATCTCTCAAATTGGACCAAACTGCACTCGCTAAAGTAATCCCCATTAAAATCCGTTCATTAGATTAGGAGTCCATCGCGGACAAACAACGTGTCACGTAATTTATATATATTAAGATTATGAAAAACACGAACAAAGTGGACATCTTTAATAGAGACATTGAGTCAAAGTCAAATAAACTTTATTCAAATAGGCTTCTACTAAGCGCTATGAATCGTTATTATAAATATTTATTTACATCTTTCGGAAAAAGTGGAACCTTTTGACAAGTACATATAAAAAACTGTACGGCCAATCTTTTAAATCAAATAGATTATTTTATAATGGCTGTAAAATACATAACAAATAAGTTTGTATAGTGCTGCATCCAATATAATATTCATCATGTTTAAACTTAAAAAGCGTTTTAAATATGAAATATTTCATAAAAAGTTATAATAAATAAACTGTATAAATATAAATTGTCAAAATAAAAATGGAGTAAGGTGATAAAGAAAACCGAATAACTGCGATTGCATTACAAAAAGTATGTATGGAGCCAAATAGAATTATTTAAACTCTCCATACGCTTGGTATTAATAAAATGTTTGTGTACCGGCCTATTAATAGATATAATGAAACCTTCTCTGTTTGTGACAGAAAAAGATCTTTTGGTACGAAAAAGGTGGTAAAAGCAGTAAGGGAAAGAATTCAAAGAAATCCTGTTTGAAAGCAAAAGATTTTATCTCGGGAGATGAAGATGACACTTAGAAACATGTCACATATTTTAAGAGATGGCTTAGGGCTTGCAGCCTATAAGATACGTATTGGTCATTTCTTAACTGAAAATTTAAAAATAATAGGGTGGTAAAATCGAAACAACTACTAAAACTACGCAAAGGGAGGTCACAGAAAAATTTTGTTTACGGATGAGATTTTTTGTACAATTGAGCAACTTTTTAACAAATAAAATGACCGTATTTATGCCGACGTCAGTTATTAATTGTGGTATTAGCTATGAACGAATGACTGAGCCATAGTTTTGTGAAAAATGTATCAAAACATCGGCACAAGTGTATCAAGATACCATTCATAGTGAAGCCGCCTAGCAACACCATGTTCAATAACCAAGAATGGTCCTCGGCGCCACGTCTTAAGGCTCGGTCTACGCAGTCTTGGTTGGAAACGAACCTTTCGGACTTCATCAGAGCTGAAGACTGGCCGTCGTTTAGTTCCGATCTTAATCCGCTGGACTATGATTTATTATCAGTTTTAGAGGTACAGGCAGCGCTATGATAATTTGGAGTCCCTAAAAACAATCCGTACGATTGGCAGTGAAGAATTTTCCCATGGAAAGAGTGCGTGCTTCTATTGATAACTGGCCTCAACGTTTAAAGGACTGTCTGTATTGCAGCCAATGGAGACTACTTCGATTAAGCTTCTTATATTTAAATTGTTTTATGTTTATGTATTAAATTAAACCACTGTTAAAGTAATAAATGTTATTTGCAATAGATTTTTTTTTCTTTGTTTATTTATTTATGACAAGACTAGGTATACAATCACAGACGAAGAAGAAGTGGGAGAGTCACGCAGCCGTCTTTTGACGTCAGCACAATCGGGCCAGACTCGTCCGGGTTAATTACCACACTCGCACAGAATACCGGCGTGAAGTAGCGGCCTCGTGCCGCTATGTTTCGTATAGGTTAGTGTCGAGGACCGGAGGCCATTTACTTCCAGGTTATTTAAGCGGCAAATCGCCCGTACAAAGTCAAAACACGTCGTCAAAATCGGCGAGCAGCTTTCCAGTTACCCGACCGGAACCCGCAAGTTCTGGTCGTTGTCGAAAGCTGCTCTTGGTAACTTCAGCCATGCCGCCGTTGCACATGAGGAATTACACCCTGGCCCATACGGCAAAAGAGAAAGCCGATCTCCTGTGCGCTCTTTTCGCCTCCAACTCGACTCTTGACGACAACGGAAAAACACCGCCCCCCATCCCGCGGTGTCAGAGCTCTATGCCTGAAGTACAGTTCAGACAGAAAACTGTTAGGCGAGCTTTGTTTTCGTTGGACGTCAGGAAGTCGAGCGGGCCGCATTTCTCCAAACGTGTGCCCCTGAGTTGACGCCGGTGCTAACGCGTTTATTCCGGCACTCTTATTCCAAAGGCGTAGTGACAAGGGCTGACTTCCATGAGTCAGGGACTATGTCCATCCGATCCAAAAAAAAAGGAGACAGTTCGGATCCGGCAAACTACAGGCCTATTGCAATTACCTCCCTGCTCTCCAAAATCATGGAGAGCATAATTAGCCGCCAGCTCTTGGTATACCTAGAGGGTCACCAGTTGATCAACGACCGACAATACGGCTTTCGCCATGGTCGGTCGGCAGGTGATCTTCTGGTATACCTAACACATAGATGGGCTGCGGCTATTGAAAGCAAGGGGGAAGGCCTGGCAGTTAGCCTGGATATAGCGAAGGCCTTTGATCGTGTATGGCACAAGGCGCTCCTCTCTAAACTTCCATCATTTGGGCTTCCCGAGAGCTTGTGCAAGTGGACCTCCAGCTTCCTCACTGGGCGCAGCATACAGGTCGTTGTCGACGGACATTGCTCGAACCCGAAGCCCGTGAATGCTGGAGTGAACCAAGGTTGTGTGCTATCTCTTACGCTGTTTCTTCTGCATATCAATGATATGTTGGACACCTCCAACATTCATTGCTATGCAGATGACAGCACTGGTGATGCCGTATACACGGGCCATGCACGTCTCTCTCGGGAAATCGTCGACCAGTGCCGGGAGAAACTTGTGTCTTCTATCGAGTTCTCTCTTGAGAAGGTCGCGGAATGGGGTAAATTGAACCTTGTCCAATTTAACCCCCAGAAGACTCAAGTTTGCGCGTTTACCACTAAAAAAACCCCATTTGTCGCATCACCGCTCTTCGACAACACTTCCCTAAAAGCCTCGCCTAGTATCGGAATACTGGGTCTTGAAATCTCGAGCGATTGCCAATTCCGTGGCCACCTGGAGGGCAAAGCCAAATTGGCTTCAAAGAAACTGGGCGTCATTAATAGAGCACGGCAATACTTAAAGCCGGCCCACATTCTAGCGCTGTACAAAGCGCTGGTCCGGCCACACATGGAGTATTGCTGTCATCTCTGGTCTGGCGCACCCCAGTATCAGCTCGATCCATTTGACCGCGTGCAACGCAGAGCAGCTCGAATTGTCGGGGACCCAGTACTCAGTGAACGGCTGGATCACTTGGTTTTGCGTTTTTTGGTGACGTATATCCTTTTAAATGATTCTAGAATACCAACAACACAAATATTTTCAAAAGGATTGTTAAAAAAACAACCGACTTCAAAAACACTTTTCCAAAACAATAGATACTCGTATGAGCACTAAAAAGTATAAAAATAATTGCGTATTTTATACAATCTAATTATTAATTAATCTAATTCTGGTTACGATTATTGTTATTTTTGGAATCGGACGTTTTTAAACACGGGAAGCACCAGCTTTCAAATAATAAAAGAATTATCAAAATCGGTTCACCCAGTCGAAAGTTTAGAGGTAACAAACATAAAAAAAACATACCGACGAATTGAGAACCTCCTCCTTTTTTGAAGTCGGTTAAAAATACGTTTGTGTGGTAAGGATTACTGTAACATAAACGACAATGACACCACAGATGTAGAATGGGGATGGGGTGAGGGGAGGATAATAAGTTTAATACAAATAAGATTTAGGCCCTATTTTGAATAAATAAACCGTTCTGGGAAATTGTTTAAAAAAAGGAATCCTGCTAAGGTTACGGGTTAAGGGTACGAATCGTCATTAACTAATAATAAAAATGTACCTTGTACACAAAAACCTAATGTAAAAATACAGTTACAATTACGCACGTTTTAATAATTTAAAAAGTATTTTATTCAAATAAATGTGTTACACTCGCGTTAACAAAACACAACTATCGTATCGTTATTTATAATTTACGTTAATTATGTACATTTATAATTCCGTTTCCTAAATTTTAGTTAAAAAATTTCCTAATAACTATCAAACTCAGAGACAAAAAAGGGATAATGTGAGTGCTCACTGCACACGTTACCAAATTTGTTGAAAGTTTAATGTTAATTTGTTGCACTTATAAATATAACCAGGGACGTAATAACACTTACTAATTTTAACGTTTCTTATTGTATCACAAGTGAGGCAAAAATAAACGGGATTAGTGTCGCCTGTTCCCGGCATGAATCATGCTCGCGTCGCGTCGTCTCTTGATATATCACTCTTCCAGGTAACAACACATTCCTTCAGACCGCGTAAATCAGTATCGCTTTTAGCTTGATTTGCATCTATTTTACTCAGTTTATTATGTTTAAGTGTTGTCCCTCACTTATGGATTAAATATACAAATTTAATTAGAATCTAAGTTTATGGATTTGGTGTGGTATATATAGCGTGGCGCTTCAATGGCGACATTAAATAAATACACAGATACTTCACTGTAATCATAAAAAAAATATTCAAAAAAAAAAATACATAATTCACTTAAATAAATCAATTTTCCATAACATCATATCGGAACATCCTGTAAGTATTCTAGTAGCCGTGCGCTAGCGTAGGCACGCGTAGGCAGTGACACCTACTACGTGCCGTCTTATACGACCACGAAAGGCTGATTAAAAATTAATTAAAAATAAAAATATAAATCAGTTTAAGGGTAAATATAAAATGGCATTGTTAAAAATACAACAGGAAGCTGAAAATTTTAATTATTGTGTATGGAAAGAACTTCCCTTATATAAATATTTTTCATGATTAAACCATAACATTTGCAACTCGTTTCATATTACATTTAAACTGACACATTGACACACACTCATATATTTATACAACACATACACTCACACTCACAAATACACTCATAATTTATACAGAGGTTGATACATTTAGAAAAAGTTTAGATCTGCATTGTAATCGTTATAAGTTTGCTCTCTTTACTATGTATCCCACCTTACACCTTAGGGAGATGGGAATGGCTGAAAACCAGCGGTGCATGAAAATATTATTTCAAGCAGCATAAGCTGAGCCTACTCCCTTTTGTCTTAATGTATGTTTGTAATAAGCTGATATTGTATACTTAAATTAAGTTCAAGGCAATAAATTTTATTATTATTATTATTATTAAAATTTTGTTTCTTAATTATATAGACAATTTGTTTGTATGAAAATTAGAATTTTAATTATTTACTTAAAATGTGAGAATTATTTAATTACAGTTAAGGTTAGATAACTCTAACCATGTGTTCATTTAATGTCGCCATTGTACACGCGCCTCTGTACTTCCGGTCAGATCCTAGCCACACACTAATGTGTTTTTGAATTTAAAATTCATATATAAGTTTATTCAACGCTTTCTAATGTCGGCAACGCTCTTGATATTCTTCTAGGGTCTAGTGTTACAGGAGAGTTTGAGTTGCGGTGATCAATTCACATTACTGTACTTGAATATCACCTATTTGGCCAACGTATGCGAGTAAAGCAGTTCGGAGAGATATTTATCCGTCCAATATATGAGGCTAGCTGAGAGGTTTAGCTGATTGGTAGATATCATAAGCTGTTCACGAAGTTGATTAACATTAACAAAAATCATTATTCAAATATATTCACACCAATAAACAAAACCCTATAATATAGATAAACACTATATTAAGCTGGAAGAACCAACAACAAAACTAATATACAGATCAAATGAGGATTACTTGTTCATAGAGCTCAATGTCGTATTACTGAGCTGTAGTTGGACTTCGAGCTTCAATATGATTTGAATACTAAGTATCCACGTGCAACTATTTGAATAGCTTTGCTATAGTTGTATATCGTATAAAAGTATGGGTAGTTGTTTGACCCGGTTCGTTCTAGTTAGTTGGTCCAGTAATTTACAGTACAATGATGTAGAAAAGTTTTCATAATGGCAACTTTAGGGGGAGGAGCGACCAACGGGAATTAACGCTAATGTGCTGGAAAGATGAGAAACAACGGGTAGATGTATTTAGCTAAATTTTTATATAAAAATAAGGGACTAGACGAGCAGGACGTTCAGCTGCTCATAATTGATACAGATGCAGGATTTTTGAAAAACCCCAAAAATTCTGAACACTGCAATTGTGCTCGTCACCTTGAGATATAAGATGTTAAGTCTCATGTGCTCAATTTTATATTTCATTTTAATATTATGGTTAATTCCATATTTTATGCAGTTATTCTACATTTTTATACCTACATCTCATTATAACTACTTTCTGTTTCAAACAATTTTTTTTAATCGTATTCTTAACAAGAAACACTGCAGTTATCTTATAACTTGTTATTACCCAATTCATAATATTTAGTTGTACTACTTCATAAGTTTACACTCATAAATGTTCGAAACACCGCGAGCTCGATGTAGGATTGTTTACATTAAGGTCGTGTATTGAACTGATGCCATTGGGATTGATAATATGTCCTACATTTTAAAATGGGGTTGGAATCATTGAGGTTTATGATCAGGAGAGGTTCTCGGCCGGGTTTGAGAAGGCGCCGTACAACAAATTAGGATGTCGTGATTAATGTGAACAGTATTGAGAGGAACGGCCGGAAAACCCGCGCGGGATGTGACGATCACTGCCTCTTTGTCAGTTCTCGAAACATTGTTACGTCAAACAAATTTATTTCCTCATTCCAGAGCGAGTTTCTTTAAATCAGATATCTCAATTTATTTTCATTTCAGAGAGTGGAAATAAATGATGGTATTAGATGTAATTCGATAAAATACGAATATGTTTCACATACCAGTGGGAGGAGTCTTTGATGCCGGATAGATTATGGGTACCACAACACCGCCTTTTTCTGCCGTGAAGCAGTTATGTGTAAGTATAATTGTGTTTCGGTCTGAAGGGCGCCGTAGCTAGTGTAATTACTGGGCAAATGAGACTTAACATCTTATGTCTCAGGTGATTTCTCAGGTGACGAGCGCAATTGTAGTGCCGCTCAGAGTTTTTAGGTTTTCCAATGATCTTGATCGGCACTGCATTGTAATGGGCAGGGCGTATCAATTACCATGTACTGAACGTCCTCTATCTTGTATGAATATATAGCATTGACTTCCAACGGCCTATTAAAAGGTTGTCAAAAAATGTCTAAACAGGCGTTGTATATGTCACAGGTATATTGTCAAAGCCGTGATAATACATTTTCACTAGTGATATTCTAATAAAACATGCGGATTATCAATCGACTTCATTTCTTACAATTTAACGGCCTGGTTTTAGTGACATTGTAATATCACCGGTACACTATAATTATATTGTAAGACAATGATATTTTGACAATTTTAATGCTCGTTAGTTTATGTGGTCGTCTCTGATTTGGACAGTTTTTTGTAATATCCTTATTATTTAGTCATACATTAGTGTAATCAACTAATTGTTATCTAAGCAGCGGTCTATGTTCACAAATAGGCTCCAAAAACAAAACACTGTTAATCTCAACGCATGACAGCATGTGCCGAGCGTAGCGTACCGCGGCAGCTTTTATTTGTAAGGCCGTTAAAGACAAGTAATAATGTCCACTTTATCCGGACGAACAATAGTTGAGCGTAGACAGCTATGTCTCCAAATTAAGTTTTTACTTTATAATTCTAGTCAACTACCAACGAGTATCAAGCTCGCAAATGGAAACTTCGGCAGTGAATTGCGTCAGTGGTGTTTGTGTGTCAGTCATGTGCACGCAACAGTAATATGTCTGAAAAAATATTCCTTTATATTATGAATGTTTACGTTGCTTGCGGCGACGATATTTTTTATTTTTTTTATATTTTTTAGGCATTTCTCTCATATTTTCTGAAACAATACCATCATTATATCTTCGTAGATCGTTGACTTCACAAAAAGTGGAACGCTCATAAAGTTATTTGAGTTATTTTATAAAATATTATCATTTTCATTCATATTCAAGAATTATAGCTTTGGTGCTTATTCGGAAATATATATATAAGTATAATTATATAGTGTATATATATGCATAGTGTGGAATATTTTCATTTTTATATCAATTTTTAACAGAAACCCCAAGCGTTTCCTTCAATATATATTTATGCTTTATCATCCAAAGTAAAGCTATTAGAACATTATCTGATTTGGCACGGTGGATGGGTCGGTTGGACCAAATCCGGCCATGTGTTTGGGTTATAAGACATAACAACAAGTTGTAAGAACATTTAGTTTACTTGGACACGACCCTACAAGCGCGGGTTTGAATGTTATTCTTACAACTCGGGTTTTTAGCAAGTCTTCCTTGGGGGGATGTATATGCAGCATGATCTCAGGTAATGTACAAAACAAATTTGTAACGAAAATCAAAAGAATCGTTTATGTAACTGACTTTTTAAAAATAACTCAATTCTTATTAAAAAAAATAAATAAAAAGAAATATAATAGAAGAACATGAGTGTTTCTTGCGCCCGATCATATCAAATCTGAGGCATAATTCGAATGGGGACTAGTTTTTGACCTTCAATAAATAATGTACAGTTCTATTTAGATTAAATATATTTGTATTTGAATTTGACGCTTTAAAAGGCCTTTAGCACGCCTTAAAAATTCCTGGCTGTGAGAATATGCCTATTTATTAGTCATAACAGATAGCCTATCTATCTATCTTGTAGTATTTTTTGTATATAAAATTTGTGGTACAACGACACGTCTTCAGGTAAATATTATCAAAGATAATATAATTGTTAGTTCAAATCAGCAACTGCAATTGAACCTTTAACATAAAATTTATGTATTTCACATAAAATGATAAACTCCCAAGATTTCTTAAAATAATTTCACACTAAAAGTTAAGTAAGTATATATATCCTGAACATATTTATAGGTTTATTATAAAGTTGTACTTAATGTGCATTCTCTGGAAAATTGTCGGATTGGTGACACGGAATCAAGTGTGAGTTCACAAGCCTGTGTCATTCACCTGGCTCGAGTATTACTGGCTGGTACCTACGTGTCGCAGGATTAATTTGAAAGCCGCAATAATACTAAAGTACTAGTTAAATTTAATAAGTCTATGTGTTTTTTTATGGCGCTTAATTTATCTTACACTTAATTAAACACAGGCATACACACTTAAGCACATAGTTTAAACACTTATTTATGACTCGGAAACAATCATCCACATCATCATTATCATCATCAGCCGGAAGAAGTCCACTGCTGGACGAAGGTCTTGTGGTCGCAATCCGAGGACTTCAGTGCCCCATTGGCCATCTGCCCATCGAACTACGTGCCCCGCTGTATGTTCTTGGACTTTGGTTCTCCTACCGATCTCCTCATTTCTGATTCAATCTCGCAGCAAAACTCGGAGCATAGCTCTCTCCATTGCCATCTGAGCGACCATTAGCTTTCAGTCATACACATTAATCGTATAAATATTTGTACTTACCGGGATTTACCGGGACTTCTAGCTCAGTGAACAGGGTTACTAATCATCTTATATCTAATTTACATAGTGTTAGCATGACATCCTATTTACAGCTACATTCAATATAAGAACTCTAGTTGAACATTATTTAGAATTCAGATTATATGTCACCTGTCACAAAACAGTTTAATGTCCTTTATCTACACCCATGCTTTAAATCCTCTATTAAAGATTCTGAAACAGTTAGCTTATTACCAACATTAAAACACCCAATGTCGTAATAACCATTACATCATCCAAACGAGTGTTGTAATGTTGTACTGAATTTCATAACAACACTCCTTGGTTTTTTATTTCGATCCCTTCATGCACAAAGAGTTTCAACAAACAGTCACATTGTTATTGCTCGATGCGTGGTATCTGTATGAATTTCAAAAAAAGAACATTTTCGTTTACGCGCGTTCCACACTACCAGAACATGGCGCGCCGTAAAAAAAAGTAGGTTATTCGAAACCCCGCCATTTTTCTTGAAAAAATGAGCGATTCAAGTTTTGACAGCACACCGCCGGATATTTTAAACACTGCAAAATAACATAATATTCTAGTGAATTTTAATAATTGCATTATACAAAATGTAAATTACTACTAAAATTATACAAATGATTTAAGTTTTCTTTAGTGTTAATTCCGCCAATATTTGTTTTTAAAACAATTCGACACGTGTTACGCCTCTACACGAGGCATCCTCAGGACGTGTTGTCTCGCCAAAATCTGGCACGAGACTGAATCAAATGAGCCGGAAGCCGCTATTTTATACCCTCGTCCCATGAAATGACGCGCTGTGATCGGTCGGCTGTTGTGACGTATTACCCCCGGAAGAGACACGTAACAAAGGTGATGGGACTAAATTGGTTTGTTCATTGAAAATTGAGAAATAATAAAACACAAAAATAACATGCTTACATCCTCAGGACATGTCAGACAAAGTCTCGTCGTCTAGTCGCGAGTTGAGTTGAGTCTCGTGCCAGATTTTGGCGACTGTTGAAAGACAAATATTAGCGAAATTAACACTGAAGAAAACTTAAATCATTTGAATAATAACAAACATGTTAAAGAACCGGTTAAGCAAAAAAGAATTGCACCATTTGACAATTTTAGATAACGCCATAACTTTAACTGTTAACTGTAACCATCCAGCCTTCCCTGGCTATAGCTATAGTTAATTTTTAATACCCAAATCGCAACCTGTCAAAAGATTCAAATAAAAATTGGATATTTGACTTGTTATTTATTTTTTCACTTTAACTATGCCATGGAACTCGATGGTGCACGCACATTCCGTAGTCTGTGTTAAAGTCAGCGAATTTAACGCTAACCGTAAATTAGCGTTAAATTCGACTTAAGCCTTAACTATGATACAAGGAAGCCTTAGCTTATAATTTACTGGGTAGATTGTAAAATGGCGACTTTGATGATATTTCTGCTGCGTATATACGGACCGAGGGTAGCGACTAATGAGCTTCGGTGGCGGAAAGTTAGTGTCCACCCTCACTACGTAGCGTTGAACAAATATTAGTGGCAGGACCTTTCCATTTGGTCGCAGACTCAATATGAGATATATTTATTTTAGATTAGGTGGTTTCTATTTTATTTTCATTTATTTGAGCATCTGATATTGAGATTTTTTTTTAATATAATTAATGAACATTACCAGTCTTACGTATAATTTTGTATTGCATTGTTGTTTATACATTTAAGTTGAATGCTGTCATATAAAATTTCACTTAAATCAAACTTGCTGTATGTGTGTGTGTTTGTGACTAGAAAGATAACTCTTCAATAATCTCCTATGCTTGTGTCTTTTGGTCCAAAAAATATTTTCTTTTTTGGAGAGGAGGAAAATACATTTAATTATTTAGGCCCCACAATGGGGCCCATAACTCGGGCTTTTTCTCTATGCTGGTAGCCGTAAAAGCTAATCCAGCGACATAGGACGTGGGCCGAGGAGGCCGCATATTCTGCGCAACATCAGTCGCGGAGCAACTCTTAAGGAGAACTCGAACCTCCGACCAGCTATGTGCTTGGGGGTAGGATAGGTAATCGAGTGTCGAATGTTACTACTTCTGAGCGTATACAATAGACTTTGAATATTAGTGCCACAAAATTAAGTGTTAATTTGATTGAATATTTTAATGTAATCGATATAACTCATGTATCCATATATACAACGCCGCTCAAACATTTTTGACGAACTTATAATATCAATCATATAAAATATTAATACTAAGAACCAAGAAAATTTCTCCAATGAAAACAAAAGATTAAGTGAGTGTAGTTTCTCAATAAACCTAAATAAGTAGGCGTGTTATTATACGTAGTTACGGAACAACTAAGTATTGCTATAAACTACGAGATTACGTTGTACACGGGCTGCCGGTATAAATAACTGTAGATATGTGTTATTGTCCCACGTGCCGCCTGTTTGTTCCAGAACTTTCTAACGAAGCGATGGCTTGTCTGATATCTTATTCGATATGACGGAGATACAGCAAAATAGAAAAGGAAAGCGCATCTATTGCTGACGACCTGTATAGCCGAGTGGTTAGCGATCCTACCTACTAAGCTAGAGGTCCCGGGTTCGAAACCCGGTAAGTGCAAGCATTTATATGATGAATATGAATGTTTGTTTCCGAGTCATGGATGTTTAAATGTATTTATGTATGTTTATATGAATTTATGTATGTTTAAGTAAGTATATTGTATTAAATATATCATTGTCTTGTTACCCATAACACAGGCTATAATATGCTTAACTTGGGGCAAGATAATTTGTGTAAAAGAAGTGTGTGAATATTATATTATATTGCTCATATAACCGATTTTAATTAAGAAGTCTTACACAGTCCTTTACGTAAAAGTAAGTACTTCCTTAGTATTTATTATTAAACGACTATTACTTATTAAAACACACATTGTCACATCATGATGAGCCACGGTACTGTGGCCACGGTCTGGCTGCCAGGTCGTTTAAATTTATAAAACAAAATAATCATTTATTTAAAAGTGCCATTGAATTGATTCTTCGTTCCTTCGTTCATTTTTTTTAATTTAAATTAAACTTTTTGCATGCCCATTTAAATTAGCCGAATAAAAGACACTACAATAAATTTAAGATCTATAATGTATACTCGTACCGTATTCGACGCAATATATATAATAAAAAAAAATTCTTTTCTACACGCCACCTTTAGCTACAGAAATAGGAATAGGTTTTGGTTTGGTATTCTAGAGAAATTTAGGTTGAAGATTGACTACACATGTTTTTCATGAAGCAATGTTTCTGTGAGTAAAGGGCGGAAGTTTTACTAAAAATGGACCACGTTAAGAGTACTATTATGAGAAGGGTTACACGAAGAGCCGATGTGAGTGAGAAATACTAGTAAGTATGTCATCTTCATGGCCAACAAAGTAACAAACTATTGAAATATATTTTGTTCGTAAAATAGTTTCTTTAAATACACCTTTATCCCTTTTTTAAAAGTATAGTTTGGTACCAAATAATATGTGCGGCATCTGGTTTTTAAGCTTGTTCTTTAAGCCAATGAAGCTCTTTGATATGATACCTCATAAAACACGGTTAAATTCAAGTTCATTATAGATATTAAGTTATACAAAACTTTAATTATTAGATTAAATGAAAATGGTTTGAGAACAGGTTGAATTGTAAGTGATAGTAGCTATGATGTAGTCATGAACGGTTCGCAGTGATTCACGTGTTGAGGCCAGCTTTACGCTTGTGGTAAATCGTAGTAAGTTTGTTTTGATATGACCGCACTAAACAGCATGCAGTGCTCATTGTTAACGAAATAAACACGAACATTTCGCAGAGCTTACAATTATGAATGATTCACACTCTCGTTGCATACCTCTCTTATTTGTCATCCCTACGAATATTATAAATGTTAATGTATGTTTGCTTGTTACGCTTTTATGCCGGAGCTACTGAACCGATTTTGATGAAATTTACTGTTAAATTTACGGTACTGCGATAGACTAGAGCTTGGGAAAGGACATAGGCTACATTTTATCCCGGAAAAATCAATGGTTCCCGCGGGATTTGTGAAAAACTTAAATTCACGTCGATGAGCTATACCAATAGGAGGTTAAGTTTGTCATAGTAATCTTCGTCGAAATAAGATTCATATAATATGTTGGGAACGGGAGCTAAAACGGGAACTGGAACTGGAATAGGACATGAGATAATCTTCAATTCCAAACTTGCTAATTATTTTTAAAACCCAGTATGTTCGCGGACGATGTCAATGAAGAAAATTCCTCGAATGGCGACCACGTACCGGAAGACGCAGTGTTGGTAGGCCCCCCACAAGATGGACCGGCGATCTGGTCAAGATCGCTGGAATAGCATGAGGGCAGCGCAGGACAGATCGTCATGACCATCTTTGGGGGAGACCTTTGTCCAGCAGTGCACATCTTCCGGCTGATGATGATAATGATAATGACTCAGGTCTACAGTTTCTTGAAGCTGTAAAAAATTAAAAAGTTTAAGCTTACGAAAAAAAAGAAACAGCCTAATATTTCACAAAACGTAAATTTCGACACTCTCAAGGGAATTAAAATTCATAGGGTTTTATATTTTTGTCTATATTTTTCATAATATATAGGGGGAAAATCTGAAAACTAAACATTCCTAATTAAAACATAAGAAAATTGTACGGAATACACGGTAGGCGATCTACTAATAATATTGAAACACTCTTAGACAAATATCTTGCCCCAAACAAGGCATAGCCTAGTTTTCATGGGTTGCAAGACAACGATGTATTTAAATGTTGGCACGTACCGGGATTCAAATCCGGGACCTCTAGCTCTGTCGGGTTACTAACCACTGGTGACTGTACATAATAACATCACAAGGGTGTTTTAATTATATGCAGTTACATACACTACTTTATCTACCCACATATCATAAGTATCCATGATGCATTCAGTAGTCGGATTATACATGGGGCACACTAAAAGTTTTGTACTTCTAGCTAATCAGAACTATTTGAATTTCGAATGTTATATTTTTTTACGTTGCAACCTCCTTAGTAATAAAAACAACAATTGGCGGGAAATGTTAGCACCCTGTGATTTCTGTATTTTCCCCAAAATCAAAGATTTGATCAGAGGTTCCAGTTTTACCAATTCCAAAGAGGCAGTGATAGCGTTCAATCAGCTCGTAGAAAACATGCCTTGGGATCTGTGGTCCTCCTGTTTTAAAAAATGGTATATCGCATGTTTTAAATGTGTAAAATGTAAAGAATATACATTATATTTTGGTTATAACATGTTGTTTTTTAAGTTACGCAAAACTTTTAGTGTGACCTTCGTATGACCAATATAAATTTTAACCGATAATGAAAAGTGTTTTGGCAGCTGTCATAGTATGAGAGACAAGCAGAGTATGGTAGAGTCGGCCCCAACTATCACCAGTTACCAGTGGGAGGCTCCTTTGCACAGGAAGCCGGCTATGTTATGGGTACCACAACGGCGCCTATTTCTGCCGTGAAGCAGTAATGTGTAAACATTACTTTGTTTCGGTCTGAAGGGCGCCGTAGCTAGTGAAATTACTGGGCAAATGAGACTTAACATCGTATGTCTCAAGGTGACGACCGCGATTGTAGTGCCGCTCAGAACTTTTCGGTTTTCCAAGAATCCTGAGCGTCACTGCATTGTAATGGGTAGGGCTCATCAATTACTACCAGCTGAACGTCCTGCTCGTCTCGTCCCTTATTTTCATTAAAAAAAATATATATCATTTAGTTCGATATTTTACTTATGTGCAACTTTGGTCAAATTTCATTGCAAATTGACATTTTATTTCAAACTAAACATCATCTTGACACATATTAGAAAAGAGCTAAAATCAAATTTCTTTGTTTTCCAGAGAAATCGATTTTATTATTAAACAATAATAACATTTATCTGTAAAAAGAGTTGTAACAAAACAGTCTATTTGTATTGTGGTCTACCGGTCACCAGATAGTCTACATTAAGATTAAGATACACCTTACACGTACACCTTCCTTAAAGGCCGGCAACGCTCTTGTGATTCCTCTGGTGTTGCAGGAGAGTGTGGGCGGCGGTGATCACTTAACACCAGGTGACCCGTACGCTCGTTTGTCTTCCTATTCCATAAAAAAAAAAAAAAGATGTAACGTTACATTTGCAGTATATTAATACTATAAATATTTTGTTCAATGAATGTTGCTTTTTCTTGTTTTGGTCTATTTATACGATGAATCTAAAGTCAACGACCGTCCTCGCTTTAATGAGTCTCCAACGCCCTCGATCATCAATTCGCTACCAAGTCAACACAAAACCTAGGATACGAAAAAGGAATTAATGAAAACGATTGAAGCAGTATTGGCGTGATAACTTCATTACATTTATATATTGCTTTCGCTGAATGTCTAACATAAATATAAGTTACTCACAGCTTGATCAAACAGTAATGATACGTTGAGTACGTTTAAGGTTAATGCTAAGGTTTTCAATGGCAATCATCTATATAATAATAGAACACTTCAAAAAGGAACCTTTTACCAGTGGGAGGCTCCTTTGAACAGGATGCCGGCTAGATTATGGGTACCACAACGGCGCCTATTTCTGCCGTGAAGCAGTATTGTGTAAGCATTACTGTGTTTTGGTCTGAAGGGCGCCGTAGCTAGTGAAATTACTGGGCAAATGAGACTTAATATCTTGTCTCAAGGTGACAGGCGCAGTTGTAGTGCCGCTCAGAATTTTTGGGGGTTTCAAGAATCCTAAGCGGCACTGCATTGTAATGGGCAGGGCGTATCAATTACCATCAGCTGAACGTCCTCCTCGTGTTGTCCCTTATTTTCATAAAAAAAAAAAGGAGGAGGTCCTCAGTTCGATCGGTACTTTTTATGTTTAATACTTTTCAGTTTTTGAAGTCGTTTTTTTTAAGCGCAGTTTTAAATTATCATATAATATTCCGTAGTTAGGTCAATGCTACAATGTTTTATATAAATACTAGATAGATCGCTTAGATAATGTATACATTAAACATACACTGTCAAAATTCAGTTATAAGTAATAACAAGTTAAGTCCATTATAGTTTAGTTTTAATAATTTTATGCTTTGATCATTTTTATTAATAGTTGTACCTATACCTATGAAAGAGATATTTAAAGGTTTTTTTTAAAAGTCCTACTTTTATAATATACCTTCCTCAGCTTTATATTTTTAATTTAAGTAACAAATTATTAAATATTTTGTCAAATATTGTATTAACGTGTTTTTAATTTAAATGGGTGGTATGCATGAAATAAATGATTTTATTATTATTTATAATATATATATAATATTTCAACACATTGTGTGGTTTGTTTATAGTAATAATTAATTTAATAATTATGCTTTTTTATTTCAGTAGCCCATGTATTTTGTACGAGTATATTTTAAAGTATGAATTATATAGAATACTTCACCTTCATCAGTCATCGTTATATACATCTAAATAGGCTCTTGCTTATTTAGATTTCTATGCCTTCACCTAATGGGTTACATCATATAAGCCGTTATAGTCAAGGCTTAAGTCAAATTTAACGTTAACAGTAACGCTGTCTTTAACATTGACTGCGGAATGTATTGCACCATGGTATTCATTGGTCTAATTAAAGTTAAAAATTTAAATACGAATTCCATGTCGGTTATTGATGTTAAACTTTTGACAGGTCGCTATTTAACATTAAAAATAGCTTAAACCGGCTAAGATTGGACGGTTACGGTTAACAGTTAAAGTTATGACGTCATTTAGAAATTGTCAAATGTTGCAACACATTTTTGCGGTACGGTACTTATTGCTACTGAGTAATATGAATGTATATATGTATTATGTTTGTTTCTGCTTCGGTAAAGATAACCTCAACGTGTAAATTTAACGATCCATCGGTATCATATTGTTATTACATAGGCACTGAGCAGTTTGTTGTGAAAACTATTTACGATGTACGCTCTTTAACAATGAATTTATGAATCATAGTGTTACCGCGTGGTAAAATCAGGTCAGGTGCGGCCTCGTGGAAGGCCAAACAAGAATCTCTCTGAGATAAATATATATACGACTATGTTCAGTTTGTTTGATTCCAGTTCTGTCTTACTGTTAGAGATACAACAGCCAAACTCCAAGTTCTTGTGAACAAAACATGTTGAAACATTAAAAAAATGGCGGCGACGTGGGGCGGGTCGTTCCCTTCCCTTAAATATGGTCGAGGAAGGCGATGGCTGGTCCATGCGTCATGCTCGTGAACATGTGCTACTCGTGGGGGCTGGATGATCTTGTTACCGGGGGTCTGCTTGATGTGTTTTTTTATTATTATTATTTCCTTTAAAGTTAAAGTTATTATATATTTTATTTTATGAAATGCTCACATAATGCCTCTATTTATTTACGGTATGTGTGGATTGATGCATCTACTATACTCAATAACTCTTGTGTTTATAAGTATTAATTTACTTTTTTTTCTTTTTTTGTCTTACTCATGTAAGCCTTTCAGCTTTTGACTTTTGAGTATTTTTGTTGCGTCACTTTGCATATATTGTAATTGAAATGATTTGTAAAACAACTAAAATAATAAAAAAGAGTGGCAATGAGTTTCTTGCTACTTCTTCTCATTAGCTCAACCCTTTACGCAGTAGCGGTAAATTCAATAAGAAACAATATTTATATATATTTTTTTTGACATTCATAAGTGTCATTTCTGTGGCCTACATGAATAAAGTGTTTTTTAATTTGAATTTGAATTAATACGCCTCAATATCAGAATTAATAATAACAGTCTAACTGAAAATTTGTCTTGAAGCAATTTTTTTTACAAAATTTATAATAAGAAACTATAGCTCGTACTCAGAAGGAGACTTCTCTACTGATAGAGAAGTTCCGAGCCACGTAAAAGGGCATTAGAGATGACATGACTATTACAAGTAAAAAGGTGGACATGGGCGAGGCACTTGGCGAGTATTACCATAGCCTGGGTCACTGGACAAAAGCAAACACTAGAGGGCGCGGCGCACCACCGCATCAATGATGGCGACATCCGACTGTACCAACTTCGAGAGTGGCTGATAATGGCAAAAACAGGGCATCAGTGGAGGTGATCGAAGGGTTTCTATTTTTAAGATCGGCTTGCTAAGTACAGCATTTTTTTTTGTTGTTTTAATCCATTAATTACTGTGATGTTGAAGCGAAAATATTTATGGGTATTAAAATGAGAATAGATGTAAAGCTCATTACATTCAGTGACAATATTATATTAGACAGCAGTTTGGGATAGGTTGTATTTCTTTTTTGTATCCTATCTTTTGGGCAGTTTTTGTTTAGTTAGTAAGTGCTAGTAGTTTAGTGTGATCGCAGTGTCTGTGCCGGTGCAGTGTCTGATGTGATGTTACAGGGCCAATATTTTAATAACAAGCTCTGTAGTACGATGGTAGATCTCAGCCCTGGTTTGATGGGTCAGATAAAGCAGCAGATGACTGCATGAAACAGGCGTATCGCACCTGGCTTACGATGCTGGGCACAAAGCATCTGAACTGGTAAGTTCTACAGAAGAAATACAACAATGTATCTAGATTCTTTAGGCAGCAAATCTCAGCAAGTCGTCAGAATCTTTCAAGTTAACCGTGGAACACGCAAGTTCTATCTATTGTGACCCCTAGTTGCACTATACCAGTGGGAGGCTCTTTTAAACAGGATACCGGCTAGATTATAGGTTTACATTGGCGTCTATTTCTGCCGTTAAGCAGTAATTTGTAATCATTACTGTGTTTCGGTCTGAAAGGCGCTGTAGCTAGTGAAATTACTAGGCAAATGAGACTTAACATCTTATGTGACCAGCGCAGTTGTAGTGCCACTCAGAATTTTTCGGGTTTTTCAAGAATCGTAATAAAATAAAATTGTAATGGGCAAGGCCTATCAATTACCATCAGCTGAAAGTCGTTCTCATCTCGTCCATTATTTTCATTAAAAAAAATTTTAAGTTAAGGGCGCCTGCCCTCAACTCTCTATATCAAAAAATGTGATGTGCAGATCGGAGCAACTAGCTAGGGAACGTGTACCGAAGTTTAAATTATTTCCTCAAGTAATTTAAACATAGCTTAGACACGTGTTTTTTTAGGCAGCGACATAACTATAACAACGTCAGTGACCTAACAATAACGACGTCTAAAATGGAGTTTATCTTTTTCTATTACAAAACAGTGTTTAGCTTGTGTTTAACTAAAACCTCGTTAATCACAACATAAACTGAAGTGTACAGGAACAATTAAAGGAACGGAACGCCATTCAGTTGTCATCTATCTGTGATTATATAATCAAAATCTTCCATATGAATATGATCAATCTGTTAGACACACTGCTGACTATAATATCACGTGCTGCAACAATATATTCACTGTAAGTTATACATGGCCACGTGATCGTTCGTGTTATTTGCATCTCAAACATGTTACAGCACAAGTTAATTCCAATTAGTTTGTGTTACGGACAGCATTTCACGATTATGACGTAGGTGAACTTTGACAAAGACTTAATTGGTGAAGTGAAGTGTTTTCAGAAAAATACGACTTGGGTACCGTCACAAAAAGGAGGTATACGGCAACGCTCCTGTGATTCCTCTGGTGTTACAAGAGAATGTAGGGGGCGGTGATCACTTAACACCAGATGACCCGCACGCTCGACTATCCTCCTGTTCCAATAAAAAAAATTGAAAGCTGTAAGCGACATCAAGGAAACTGAAATATTTACAAATGTGCTGTGGAGTATACAATTGATGGCTATTAAACAATAATATTATATAACAGATATCTATGTCACATGTTACTGATTAATCAAATGAATAACATTTTCAGGTGAATATTCCTTACCAATGACAATATATAGGTGTCCAAAAAAAATTTGAGAAGCGGATGTCCAATGATAGACCTACCCTAGTAAGACGTCATAGATCAATGAAAAATTTGCATGCTTATAAAAAAAGGTTCTGGTCAATATGTTTTCAGTGACTTTTTTTTAACCATCCTCGAAACATTTACCGCATTCTTAAGTTCTTCGGACACGTCTCCCGGCGCGAGAGTGAGTCCAAGGAGCGCCTTGTCGTGTAGGGCAAAGGGGAGGTCAGTAGAGGGCGGGGAAGGTCGCTCATGCGATGCACCGACCTAATCAAGTCTGCTGTGGGCGGTCCATTGAACGAGTGTACCAGAGTGGCGGCCAGCAGGGTAAAGTGGCGAATGCTCGTGGGTGAATCACATCTGCTCCAAAAGATGTCACTTCGTGACGACCATGACCGCTCTGCCAAGAGTGTAACGAAGAAGAAGAAACATTTAGCAATGTAGATTTTAAATCTTAACTAACCCTTACTACTTATATCTGACCACAATTATCTTTTTGTATGCTATCCACCCAATTAAGAAAAATATCAATCACATATTACAGACAATGGATACGACAGAAGAATTCAAAAATAAATCATAGCTTGAAAACTATGAAAAATTGTAACATTTATACAAGCATATATGAGTAGTCCGTAGGATGTTCTATCTCTAAACATCCACTTGAAATTATTATTTAAGATACCTGCATATATCTTACATCATTTATAAGTCTCGACAGACTGTGATAGCTGTGAAAACGTTGAAAAAAATTAAGAATGACAGTTAACCCCTATTTTGAGCGATGCACTTATACAAAGTGACATACAAAACGCGAGTGTAAGACGCATCTTGTCACGCACTTTAAACTAATAAACCTGGCCTATTTTCATCGGTTGTCTGGACAATCTGCTGCTGGCAGCAAGAGGCTTAATCTAGACTTATAAGTTTTCTAAGCTGAATATATTTAAGAGTTCAGGTATGTTATATCACAACTCAAAATGCTTCTATTTATGAAGCTATTACTATAGTCTACGTAGATTAGGACAAGAAGCATGACGTTATGTATTCATAGATTATCTACGAATTGTTTTAAATACAAATGGCGCTGGCATTTATACAAATCACAATAATCTTGTACAACAGTTAAGCTCATCTTTAAGACTTGGGTGGGTGGTATGAAGTGCGGAGGTGTAATAAGGTCAAAGGTTTTGTAAATTTCCGCATTTTATTGCTATATATAGCAAAGGGCGTGGTAGTTTGTATATTATGTATATAATAATGTACAATATTAATAATAAATGAAACGATCGTCAGAGATACTTAAGCAACGAAGGTATTAAATATATTACTAACTGGACCAGCAAACGTTGTATTGTCATACAAATTAAAAAAAAAAAACGTAATAAAATATTTGTATATACTATTGTATACACAAGTGTGCATCTCTCTTATTACTTTTATTTAAATATATTTTCTTATGAAGGACAACTAAATAGTGCTTGGATCATCTGATTTTTTTTCATCTGTCTTACATTAATTGTTATTCTTTCTGAAGAAATGAGTGAATCTAATGAAGATTTAAATATATTTTAAGATTTAGTCAGAGAACAGGAACAAATCCAATGCAAAGTGCGAAACAAAATTAACACGTTTATGGAGTTAATTCAGTGTAAGTAAGAGTGGCACAAAGTTAGATCTAGAGGTTTATATCCGGGAATTTGATATCAAAGATGCTCTTCGTTGTGGAAGCCCTGTTATAAATATGTAATGGTCGTTATTTAAAAAAGTTGCGTTAGATCGGCTTATCACTAGTTGCGACACAGCTGAACCCACCTGAAGAACATGAAACTGGGGACAACAAAACAGTTTTTACCTATTTGAATAAAGCTAAGTACACACAGAAAGCTCTTAATTCGGGTGCCTCATCAGCTTTGCGGCTGGAAACAATCAATACAAAGAGTGTGGTGTTAGATAGATGTGACGATAACGCTAGACCACTTTTAGTTTGACCAGATTTAATGCATATTTTATATAGCCCTGACCTTGTACCGTCAGATTTCCACCTGTTTCGGTCCCTTCAGATTTTTTTTTGGCAGTTTGAGACTAATATCAAGAGGAGACTGCCAAAATTAACTGTCTCGTTTTTTATCAAAACGCTTAAAATGTCTACAGCAACAGGATCATGTCACTATCAACAAGATGGGTAAATTTGTCGATCAAAATGCCCATCGATTTGTACATACATGTGGAATAAGTCTTGAGTTATCATATAAAATGCGAAGAAACTTTTCTCCAACCAACTATTTGCTTACATCTGCTAAATATTGTTGCCCGGGAATGGGTTCATGAACACCGGATATCCTAGCCTTCAACATCAACAATGAAGTATTGGCTTCTATTTAGCATAATATTTAAGTTAAATGTATAATTTTTGGTAAATACACCTCATTACTTCTATATACAAAAACAGTATTTTATCCTTGTATATATAGGTCTATATGTACTAATGAGATTTTTAACAGTACAGGAAAAGCTCCTTATTCGTGTTTTCTTCATTCGCGTTTTCACTATTCGCGGATTAAAAAATTGTGACCCAATTCCTATATTCCCGGCTAAAGATTTCTTTATTCGCGGATGTAATCGGTATAATATAGTACATGCATATTAGTAAAAAGACTTCCAACATAGCTGAAATTGCGAATGGAATAGGACGAGATGGGTACGAACAGATAGAACCAAGTGACATTCAGGAGTTGCTTGAATCGCAAGATGAAGATTTGACTGAAATTGACTGGGAGGAAATGTAAAATTCACAGCCCATTGAAGAAGGGGCTTCAACAAGCACTGGAAATGTGAGATTTAATTCTGAAAAATGTAAGTGAAAGCTTAATAATAGCAAATGAGCTTTGTGATTTCTTTATGAAAATTGATCCGTCTCTGGAACGAAGTCTTGTTTTTAAAAGGTAAATTACTAATGCCAGTGCTGAATATCAGTTTGAACTGAAGGACTTTTTAAAAACTGCCAAGCAAGAAAAAATTACAAAATTCTTTAAACCGTTGCCTAAGCCTGAAGATAATAGTTAATAAGTATGGTTAAAAGCTTCAATTAAATTGTATTTTTTTTATTTATGTTTGTTTTTTATTTTGTCACCTAGGAACGTATCCCATATAATCCCATATAAATTACCATTCCGTATTCACGGTTTCTGTATTCACGGCATATTTACAGAACAGATACCCCGCGAATAAAGAACTTTTACTGTACTATAACTCTGTTCTGGTTACGTGTGTCCGTCTCTATATCAGTCAACTGTATATATTTCACAAATTGAAAATACATTATTTAAACCTCATCTATTGTCTTGTACACTGAACCGGTTCCATTGTTTCCTCGGTGGAATAGTTGCTCATTCCCAAATAATGTTTAAACCATTTAATATGATAAGGATTTATTGACGTTATGGAGCCAGTGATGGTAACACCAAGCTTAGCTCGATCTCTGTTCCTTATCCTGTGGCAAAACGGTGATGACTTTTTATAGAAATAATTTAACACGACCACGACACATGGTAATTACTCGTATTTTAATTCCTAATAATCTTTTTTATTTTTATGGAATAGGATGACAAACGAGCGCACGGATCACCTGGTGTTAAGTGATCACCGCCGCCTACATTCTCTTGCAACATCAGAGGAATCACAAGAGCGTTGCCGGCCTTTATCTTAGTATAAGTATCGTTAACTTTTAAAAGGTGTTATAAATATGTTTGTTATTTGTAAGAAACAACACCCTTTATAAGATTAAAAATCAGCTTATTAATTATGTATAAAAATACTTCGAAATAATTCAAAAGCTCGTCTTAAAGTGGTTAGATATAAGTATAAATATTTAACTTATACAATTGTGTTTTGCAATTGACAAGTCACCTTGATTCTCAAAGCGACTGCAGTTAATGCGGTGGGGTTGTGTTATATTCTGTTACAATTCCGCAAGGCAACGTCAGCCGATGTCCATAATCCCTTGAATTACGGTTACATTTGACAAATTACTAAGTACAGAAATAACATTCAATGTTTATCATTTCGCTTGTGCCCATTCCGTTAAATATACAAAAAGAAATAACATATAAATAACATGTTATTTATTATAATAAATAACGTGTTATTTATTACAATAATTAGCGTTTCTGTGGCTGATTGTTTGGTCCATTAAATAATGACTAATTCAGTTTTATTTAAGCTCTTACATAGCAAAAATTATTCGAATTTCGCATGTCCATTCAGCTATCAAGGTCATTGTCGGTGTCTTGACAGTTATTTTCACTGATATATTAAAAAGCTGTATTGGTAATAACTGTTATGTTTTTGTATGTAAGTATATCCACAGAGTAGGGATGGATACTTACATATATAGCATATCTTATTCACCAACTTCATAAAAGAAGAAAGATCTATATTTCTTTGCATATAATTTTTAAGTCTTAATCGCAGATTATTCAAAGATGGATCAGCTGATTGGGATCTATCTATATACTTTAAAATTGATTAAATTGGGGACGTCGGGCCAAATGTCCTTTTTTAATTTTTGAAATAATTCAGTTGATTTATTTAATTACCAGAATCAAATGTACATTAAAAATGAATAAATCGATTTCGATAGTTTATGCATAAGAGTGGTTAAGCCTTTGCAAGTAACTATATAGGATACATTATCCAACTTATAAGAGTGTAATATGTTTTAATAAATAGCAACTGTACTCATGATCAGATTTCAACATTTATTTTTTTACTGACTTCGAAAAGGAGGAGGTTCTCAATTCTATGGGTTTATTATGTATGTACACCGAGTACGATGAGATTTATGAACCGATTTTCGTGATTCTTCATTACTTTGATGTAGAATGTTTGCCATTTGGTCTCATAAAAATTTGACATAGATTGTCCCAGAAGTTTTCATTGATATTTTTGTTTAGGTGGACGATGTAATTATAGCTTGTGTACTGCTTTTTGATTTAGATTGATTATATATTATTACTTTGAACCAATGTTGAATATGTGGGTCACGATATTTCAGTGTCTCACAAGAACGTGAAACAGGGGATCTTTATTGTTTAAAGCACGCGGAACCTTTCGTAGGCCTAGTAGTAGGTAGGTAAGTAGGCTACTTAAAATTATTACTACTTAATATATGACAGTAAAAAGTAAAAAAGAAATCGTTTCAACAACCGACTTCAAAAAACTGAAAAGTATAAAATAACTTAATAAAGATTTAATTTAATACACCTCTTATACAAACTTTCATACCTTTATATATGATTTGAATCTACAAAATTATCTGACAAATAGCTCTGTATAGAACTAGATCACTTGGCGTTGCGTAGAGACGTCGCTTCATTGTGTGTCTTCTACCGCTTTTATGACGGGGAGAGCTCTAAAGAGCTGTTTGATCTGATTCCTGCCACCGAACTCCACCTTCGCACGACACGCCACAAATTAGAATATAATCCCAACCATCTGGATGTGTGGTGGTCCTCCACAGTGCGGTTTTCAAGGACTTTCTTCCACCTACAATCAAGCTGTTGAATGAGCTCCCTTGAACGGTGTTTCCAGGACGAAATGACACACACATATACAAACACTTTTTTAAAAAGGGCAGGCAACGCTCTTATGATTCCTCTGGTGTTGCATGAGAATATGGGCGGCGGTGATCACTTAACATCAGGTGACCCGTATCTCCTCTTTTCTATAAAAAAAAGTGTTATTCAAACGACCCCGCTCCTCTGACACTTGAGTATAGTAAGTAAAATTACAGCCACCTCTTGGACTTAAATAGGTAGGGTGGCCCTTCTGCTTCTGACGAACACTACAAACAATGATGATCTATTCATATAGAGTGTAGACAATCACATCGTATAAAAACAAAGCCTCAATATGGAACATTTATTCGGTTCAGGTTATATATTATGTTATATTCAGAACCCGATTCGGACAGTGACAGTTGACACACGACTAAGGAGAAAAGTGTGCTTACATTGTCTTTAAGCACACATTTCCCGTTCCGCCAAATGATATGTCCTTATATGTGTATAGAACTTCATTGACAACAAATATAATTGTAGAACTTTCCATATTAACATCCTCTGCGTGACGAAAGCAACCATTCGCTTGCAATCGGCACTTAATTGGTGGTTTTTGGAGTCAGCACTCAAGCTGACTACACTAAGATGGTGTCCCATCCTCATCTCATCACGCGGTTGACATTGTAGCCTTACTGCTACGAAGGTATTTGAGGTATACGACAATCCCGAAAGGTGTTGGCACCTAAATGTGATAAAAGACATCCTGAACGAGTAGAGTAGTCCGAATGTTCGTTAACATTGCTCAGTTAAAAATATTTTACAAAAGAAACCCCAAAGAGACCGGACAGACGCTGTTCTGTCAATAGAAAAAAATGATATAAATATTCAGGAATAATTTAGTCTAAAGACATCAGAACTGTGTAATAAAAGTTAAAAGGAAGTAAAAATTAAACAAAAACGTATTTCTGAATTATTTTATAAAATGTAGAAATAAAGGATTAATATCGCATTTGTGTAAACAGCTTTTACATTACCGCTTTATAATTGGCAATTTTCTAAAGTATTAAAATGGATCTAGTATTTTACCGCCCTCAGGCTATTAAATAATAAGTTTAATTGTACAATATTACTTTGTAAACAGATTTTTTCGATGAAAAAAAAAGTCCGCTGAGTTTGTTGCGCCCTTTCTCAGGTCTGAGGCATTCATTTTGGAATGGGTGGTAATTTTGACTTTCAATAAGTGATGTCACATCCTATTTTGAATAAAAATAATTGAATTTGATAGGTAGACATTAGTCATCGCTAACTTTTTTGTAGACCAATATAAGATACACAAATCCACCATACATGATTTTGTTATATCTCAATGGATTTAGAAAGAGTTTTCGTTGAAATTAACTGTTAAAATTGATTGATTATTTTTTCCGACATCAACAAATATCGTTGATGTATACAAAAAAATTATAAATTATATACTAAAACCTTCCTCGAGAACCACGCTGTCCATTGATGAAAACGGCAAAATCGGTGCAGTCGTTTTTGAGTTTATCGCGAACAGGCTGGCAGATAGACGCGGCGGAGGACATTGCTAATACGAAGTGATGATTACAAACTAAATAAAAATTCAAAAATGTTTTTTACAAATTTTGATATAGGTTTATAATTAAACTAAAAATGAGTATATTGTATCTATTTTTATTGTTGCTTACGATTTTTAGTAACACAGTGATCCAACCGTTCTAGTGACACATCGTACATAAATCTTGGTATGTCTTGTTCAACACTCAGGTTGTGGCTCCATCTTCAGGCGTAGTTAGTGAAATCGCTCCGCCGGAACCCGGAAGTCACAGGTTCGAGTCCCGCAACGTTCATAAATTTTGGTTACAAATTTAATTTGTATAAGTAGTTTTCCTCACAAGTATTTTTTATCAAATTGGCTTTCTTATGTTACAGATGTGAATGTCATCTCGCGATCTCAACTCTTGCCAACTGTCAACACTCTACCAGCTGACTTTAATACGACTAATTGTCGGGAAACTGATACCTCAAATATCATTAGCAGATTGACCTTTCGTGCATTTTCCGGCATGTTTGTGAGTTTATATTTTATTTGAATAATTTATAAATAACACATTCTGAATGAATAATCTAGAAGCTGCTTCATGGATACCTATATTAGTTTTGGTTCAGGGGTAAAGTAAAAATTTAAAAATAACTAAACAATAAATAATTTGTTATTTTAAATTGATAATCCTTCACTTCTCGAATTAATTTTATAAAGTTAAATTTAATTTTTAAAGAGAGACACATCAAGTAATTTTTTTATATGTAACTAGCTGACCCAGAAAACGTTGTATTGCCATCATAGTATCATCATCAACTGTAGTTAATCTATAAACTATAGGTAGCTAAAATTAAGTTTGTTTTTTTTTAACTCCTGAGAAAGTTAGACAGATACAAAGATTCATTTAGTTATTCATTTTAAACTATTCTTTCAATTTAATTTCTGAACGACGGGGGACACATCAATGGAAAAACAAAATTTTCGTTTTTTTTTTAAATTCCAAACATTTTCATACAGTTTATTCCTATACCTTTAAACCTACTTTGGACTTCCACAAATAATTCAAGACCAAAATTAGCCAAATCAGTCCAGCCGTTCTCGAGCTTTGGCGAAACTAACGAACAGCAATTCATTTTTATATATATAGATTATTGGAGTTGAGCAGGTTATTAATTGAAGATAGTAGATCCTGTAGATGAAGCCACAACCTGAGAGTTGAACAAGACATACAAGATTTAAGATCCATGCGTACTCGAACGGTTGGCATAGTTGGAAAGAGCGCTCAGACGGACCCCTAGAGGTCGCGGAACTGGTACAAATTAAGTTTGTAAACTTACAAAAAGACAAGAATTATTTTCTATAAAAAAAAAATTATAAAAAAAACAACCGACTTCAAAATCACTATTCCAAAACAAAAGATATAATGTGCACTTAAAAGTATACAAATAATTGGGTATTTTTTATACAATCTAATTAATTAAAAATTATGATTATTGTTATTTTGGAATCGGTGTCCTTCCGCCGTGACCCGCTCTCGCCTCTCGCCTCCTCACGACTCAAGCACATCTCACCTATAACTATGTATGTAGTAACAAACCAATCTTGGATGACACGAATTTTTTTTATTTTTTTTATTTATGATTTTTAGTGAATTTGAACAACACTAACTAATAATTTGTCTAAATATGTGTAGATATACCAAATTTTTCAAAGCAGCAATGAACGTAAGTGCTTTGCAATTTGATTACAGACAGTTAGAAATTCTGCGACAGATCGCACTCTTACTGTAAGTCTTTAAGGAGCCCATTGATCATCATATTCGACTACGACAATTAATTGACCATAACTATTTTATGTTAGATGACTTAAATATCCGGATACCATAAAAAGATTCGGCCGAGTATCGTTAATTTGCTCTTAAGAATTGTACCGTTACTTTGGACCACACGGGAAGCACCAGCTTTCAAATAAAAAATAATTATCAAAATCGGTTCACCCAGTCGAAAGTTTTGAGGTAACAAACATAAAAAATATTGATGTTTACTTGAGCCATAATTTATATTTGCAGTATTAACGGCACAGTTTTCACAAAGGCTTTGTTCTTAAATCAACAAACCTTGACCCTAAGTAACTCGTGAGATATATGACCGCTATATTTCATACTCGTTCACTCTATATAAAGTCTCCAATCATGATTAGCTTTCAACGCATGTCATTAGTCCGCACGTGTCACCAAATTCGTAAACTTCTAGGGAGTTTGTAAGCCATATTTTGATTTCAGATTTAGCCCAAATCTGTCGGCTGTTAAAGATATAAGCCTACAGACAACGTGCCAAATAATTAGTATTCTGTTTGGACATGTGTTATTAAACAACAAAATGTATTTAATACGTTTACACATATAAAGGATTCAAGTTCAATAGTATAGATCAATAAGTTCAAATTATTTTGGTGCATAACTTTACATACATTATATAAAATGCTTAAACTGTCAATATAGATGAAATACATCCATTAGAAATTTTAGATTAAAGCTCCGTGTTTATTTATTACCAACCCAAAAAGATACCAACTAAGCAGAAGTTTTATGGCAAATTTTTATAAATTAATATCGTTTACTTAATTACTTACCAAATTTCAGTATATAATAGTAATTTTTATTATTGATTTACATAATTTTATTTTCATTTAAGTTTACATAATTTTATTTTAAAATTGTGAGAATTGTATCACAACTATATTTTTAATCACAATTTTATATTTGTTCATCTTTTTATTTTATTTCTGTTCATAATTTTCTTTTTCTTTTTAATGTTTAATGATTTATTATGTTCACTTGCGTAGCAACCAACCCATAGTCGTCTGCAGAATACCCGCGTTGTGGACTAGTTTCACAACATAAAGCTGAGTAGACGACCTTTTGGTTCATAGTTTATGTATTTGTGTATTAATTTTCTTTATGTGTTTTTTAATATGTTTTTGAAACAAATAAATATTTTTTTTCTTTCTTTCTTCTTTCAAAAAGAGTTGCATTGCAATTAAGTTTCTTGAATTCTCATTAATGTCTCAACTTTGTGTTATGGTAATCTTAATTACAATTATATATTTATTTTGTTTTAGGTCTGCCAAAAGATATAATAATAAAACTTATAAATTGTATTAAAGGGTATATAATTATTGTATAAGTATCGTAATAAACGTATACCTAGGTATCCAAATGAATTGAGTTTTCTTTAGTGTAAATTCCGCCAATATTTATATACCTATACCTAGGTAACACTGAAAATATTTAGAAAATGAAAAACGGCTTAATGTAGAAAGTTGCCAATATTTTTATTGTTTTTCGAAGTAATCTCCATTTCTCTCTACACATCGTCACATCCGATGGAACCACTGAGAAAAGCAGTGGGCCCATTCATCCTTAGGGGTCTCTTCTATGGCATTTTCGTACGCTTTCACCGCATCTTCAGGGCTCGTAAAGCGAGTTCTTGGGAATAAATAAAAGCCGCAGGGTGCCAGGTCAGGACTGTATGGCGGATGACTCATTATCTCGATACCTGCCATAGTCAAATATTCAACAGTCCATTTTGCGGAGTGCGCTGAAGCATTGTCATGGTGAAGTTCGCTCTCTTATCTTCCTCTATCATGCGACGCACAGCACTGATGTTATCTTCAGTGGTCGTTGTTACAGGACGTCACTCACGCGGATCATAATTGAGATTGCTACGTCCACGCTTAAACTCGTTAAATTAATTGTAAATAGTGGCACGAGATGGGGCTTCATTAAGAAAAGCCCACAACGAAAGTCATAATAAATCATGGACCGAAAATTTTCTTTTCTTAAACAGCTTGGGTGGACGTCGAAACCACTACAAGAATCTCTTAAAACAATTTAATATTCTTTTATCAACCGACTTCAAAAAAGGTTCTCAATTCGTCGGTATTTTTTTTTAATGTTTGTTACCTCAAAACTTTCCACTGGGTGAACCGATTTTGATAATTCTTTTTTTATTTGAAAACTGGTGCTTCCTGTGTGGTCGGTCGGTCGGTTGTAATTTGGTCCAGATCTGACAAAAACATCCATGAGAAAACCATAAAAGTCTTAAATTACATACACATATACATATTTGAAGTACTTCGAAGATACTTAGGTGAGAGTTTGGTAAGGTTCTGATTACGGAATCCATGACAAAGTAACGGAACTCTTAAATTCTAAGGAGCAAATTTACGATACTCGGCCGAATCTTTTTTATGCTATCTGGATATTTAAGTCATCTACCATAACATAGTTATGGTCAAGTAACTGTCGTAGTCGAATATGATGATCAATGGGACTCCTTAACGACTTACAGTAAGGGTGCGATCTGTGGCAGAATTTCTGTCTGTAAACAAATTGCAATTTCATTGCTGCATTGAAAAATTTAGTATATCTACACATATTTAGCCAAATTGTTAGTTAATGAACTTCAAATTCACTAAAAATCATAAAGTAAAAAAAAAATAACAAAAAAAACAACCGCCTTCAAAAACACTATTTCAAAACAAAAGATATAATATGTACTAAAAAGTATAAAAATAATTGCGTATTTTTATACAATCTAATTAATTAATTTAATTCTAGTAGTAGTATTTTTATACTTTTTAGTGCATATTATATCTATTGTTTTGAAAAAGTGTTTTTGAAGTCGGTTGTTTTTTTGTAAAAATTGTTTTAAGTCAGTGGCGCAGTTTATTTGAATCTGTCACTTTCAAAAAAATGTGTAGGAGTGAAATTATATCCTCAGAATTACTTCATTTAATAGATTTTCATATACCAGCCCGTGCTACACGCTCTAATCACTTATTTCACCTCTCAAACACCGTGACAAATACTGGTATACGTACACCACTGCACAGAATGTTTGCTCTCCATAACGCAAGATTTAATGATGTAGATATGTTTTTGTGTTCCTCTAAAATTTACAAACTCAGAATAAAACAAGTCCTGGCACAAACAGAGTAAGTTAGAAATCATGATCAATTCAATCAATTTCTTCTAAATTGTAACAATGTCTGCAACTACATTATGTTAGATTTATTTATTAACTGGTTGTTTGCTAATAATGTGTAATTTAAATGTAAATTTAAATATTAAGTGTACTGAGTGAAACTTTTTAAAGAGACATCCATATTTCTATTTTTACTGTATCTACTTTATCTTTATGAATGTATCTGTATTTGTTTCCAAATAAATTAATATGTTTGTAGTATCGCGTTTTCTTTTAAGTGTGATTTAATAATTTAAATTATAACAATACTCAGCTTAAGTTATAAATAAAAGTTTATGTAAGCCTCAAGGCTTAGGGCGTGGGCGAAGCGAAGCCCGCCAACCATCGCAGACAAACTTTATTTATAATTCTATCAATGGAAGGGTTCAAAGTGAAGTGGTAGCAACCCACACATTGCAATTTTAACACTTTTAAACGGTGTTTGCCCTGATTGATTGTAGGTATTTGACATCTACATAAACAGATAAATCAAATTAAGACTGTCACTATACACAGAATAGGGATAGATATATTAAATTGAATGAATAGATCAAATACTAGCTGACCCGACAGACGTTGTTCTGAAGATAATAAAAAGAATACTGTTTTATAGGAATTTGTCAATAATATTTCATAACATCAAGAATTATTTCGTAAAAAATGCTCCATAATGAAATTGTTTCACAGCAGAACTGTCAAACCGTGCGTCAATAAATTCTCTCACAGAAAATATGTTCATGCAAAACAAATATTGGATATAAAAATAATTATGGGTCCCAAATTGAAATAAAAACTATCCTATCTCTCAAGTTTGACTAAACTGCACTCCATAAAGTAATCCCCATTTAAATCCGTTCATTAGTTTAGGAGTCCATCGCGGACAAACAACGTGACACGTAATTTATATATATATATATATCAATTGTAAGGGGCTGTTTCACAATGTCCATTCAAAAGTAGCAGACTGTCATAGCACTGATAAATTAATGGCTACATAAAAGTATGATATAAAATAGATTGACTCAAACTGTTTCTCATACGAAATAACGTAACACAAGCTTAATGGCTTTTAATGAAAATTCTTATTTAATATTTTACAGTTTTCTATTTGTATTTATTTATAATTAGCACTTCTACCACAATTTTCACAATAAAATAAAACATCACATATTTATTTTAGACTTTCGTGTAACAAAATTTAAGAACGTCAACTAATCAGTTGCCATGAGCCTTTTATAATATTGTCCATAAGTCATAACATAATAAACAAACCGTGTACCAAATATAATAGTAGTGGAGCCCAGGGGGGATTCTGGGAGTTATTCGAGCGCGCCAGAATAACATAAGAGAGGCAAATTTGCACCTTGTGAAGTACTTCCTCCCAACATACCTGAGCCCTGTATTTATAGAGTCAAACATCTAGGGTAGCCGATGAGATTAGTAAAAAAATCACGTCCAGACTTTGAACAGAACAATGCCGTGCCGCTCAAGATTATTGAGAAACCCAAAAATTCTGAACGGCACTACAACTGCACTCGTCACCTTGAGATATAAGATGTTAAGTCTCATTCACCCAGTAATTTAACAAGCTACGGCGCCCTTCAAGCCGAAAGACAATAATGCTTATACAATACTGCTGCTGCATTTAAGTGATACGCCCCGTGCATTGCAATGCAGAGCTGCTTAGTATTCCTGATTGAAGAAAAAATTCTGAGTGGCATTGTAGTTGCACTCGTCATTTTGCGACATATGTTAAGTTTCATTTGAACAATTAAGGAAAAAAACATCGTGACCATGAAATACTCAAACACGTCAGATTATTATACAGACGGTTCATCTTAATGTCCTTGTCGTCCTGACCCATAATATAACAATTATGTGGAGGAATTCCCTTTACCTAGCGGCTTGAGATTTTCGGTTTAAATTTTGTGACTTTCCGTTTTCCTAACTTTTCTGCATTTAATAAATAAACTCTGCCCATTACAATGCAGTGCCGCTCAGGATTCTTGAAAAATTCTGAGCGGCACTAGAATTGCGCTCGTCACCTTGAGACATAAGATGGTAAATCTTATTTGCCAGTAGTTTCAATACCCACGGCACCTTTCAGACTGAAACACAATAATGATTACACATTAGTGCTTCACGATAGAAAACGGCGCCGTTGTGGTACCCATAATCTAGCCGGCATCCTGTGTAAAGAAGCCTTCCACTGGTAAATAAATGTCCTTAGTCGCCTCATACGAGTACGACACGTGGGTCTGGGACATCACTATCCTTTTTATGCCCCGGAGAAGCACAGGTCTGTGGACGGATTCCTCTATTACTGTGGAGCCAACAAGTAAATGAACTTTGAATGTTGATTAGAATAGACCAACTGTCGAGTCCAAGTGTCACGAGGGACGACTGCAGTATCGTGTTGGTGTCTTCTGCACAAACATAACAATGTATTGAGTCAGCTCTCACTTCTAGCATTTATTTTTGATAGCTTTAACCGGCGAAGATTGGACGGTTACAGTTAACAGTTGAAGATATGACTATTGTTGCTATATGTAATTATAATTATTGCTAAAGTTAGTTGGTTCAACCCGGATTTTTTTAGAGTTTAATTAATATAGTAAATTAAAGTCAATGTGTTTTTTTTTGTTCCAAATAAAGTTATTTCTATTCTATTCTGTTATTGCTTCTTCTTTTGAACATTCAAGTCTGCAAGTCCATATTATTTACATTAGTGTCGGTTCATAGAGCAACGGCGGCGTTTAGTTTTAAATAGTTGTAACGGAAGGCATCCGGCGAATGAGTGCAACTGGCGTTGCGCCAACTATGCGCATGCGCAGCTAGTAACGCCATATTGCAACATTACTAAATTCGTATTTAGTCAGATAACGACTAATGCTTAACAAAGCAATAAAAACTACAATTAACTATTCAAGTGTTATTGAAGTTTTACTTCTTTTGGCGCACACCGTCACGCAAATTCGACACCCTGACTTTAGATGGTCAACTAGCCCATTTGTATCATACTACAGCTACGAAGCTGAACTACAACCAATGAACGAGAATTAAATAATTTTCAAAATATTATTATTTCAATTTAAATATATAGAAGTTTTAAAATAAAAAAAAATCTCTCAAATTGTATAAAAATAATTTAATGATATTAAATTACATGTTATTTAACTAAATTCTACGGTATAATAATATTGTCAGTGGTTATATTTTATACCATCTTTATTACAATATTGTATTTTCTATAAACGTACATAGCACGAGGTATAAATCTTTTTAAGGATTTTTGTTTTATTCCGCCAAAGTAGAATAACTTGCGTGCATACATAAGTAAACACTTTTTAATACTTCTAGAGCGTGATATGATGGATACACGACCGACAGTACGGGTTTCACCATGGTCGGTCGGCAGGTGATCTTCTGGTATACCTAACACATAGCTGGGCGGCGGCTATTGAAAGCAAAGGGGCTGGCAGTTAGCCTGGATATAGCGAAGGCCTTTGATCGTGTACGGCACAAGGCGCTTCTCTCAAAACTTCCATCATTTGGCTTCCCGAGAGCTTATGCAAGTGGAGATCAGCTTCCTCACTGGGCGCAGCATACAGGTCGTTGTCGACGTTTATTGCTCGAACCCGAAGCCCGTGAATGCTGGAGTCCCCCAAGGCTGTGTGCTATCTCGACACTGTTTCTTCTGCATATCAATGATATGTTGGACACCTCCAACATACATTGCTATGCAGTCAACACGGGAGATGCCATATACACGGGCCATGCAGGTCTCTCGAGGGAAATCATCGACCAGTGCCGGGAGAAACTTGTGTCTTCTATCGAGTTCTCTCTTGAGAAGGTCGCGGAATGGGGTAAATTGAACCTTGTCCAATTTACCCACCAGAAGACTCAAGTTTGCGCGTTTACCACTAAAAAACCCCATTTGTCGTATCACCGCTCTTCGACAACACTTCCCTTACAGCCTCGCCTAGTATCAGAATTCTGTCGACATCTTGAGTGATTGCCAATTCTGCGGCCATCTGGAGGGCAAAGCCAAATTGGCTTCGAAAAGAAGCTGGGTGTCATAAATAGAGCTCGGCAATACTTCAAGCCGGCCCACATTCTAGCGCTGTACAAAGCGCAGGTCCGCTCACTAATGGAGCATTGCTGTCATCTCTGGTCTGGCGCACCCTAGTATCAGCTCGATCCATTTGACAGCGTGCAACGCAGAGCAGCTCAAATTGTCGGGGACCCAGTGCTCTGTTAACGGCTGGATCAGTTGGCGTTGCGTAGAAACTTGCTTCACTGTGCGTCTTCTACTGCATTTAACACGGTGAGTGTTCCGAAGAGCTGTTTCACCTGATTCCTGCCGTTGAATTCCATCTTCGCACCACATGCCATAAATTAAGATATCATCCCCACCATCTGGATGTGTGTCCTCCACTGTGCGCCTTTCCGTAGTACGTAGAAGAAAGCTCAGGAGCTTTCTTCTACGTACTACAAATCTGTGGAATGAGCTTCCTTCTGCGGTGTTTCCGGGACGATACGACATGGGTACCTTCAAAAAAAGCGCGTACACCTTCCTTAAAGGCCGGCTACGCTCCTGTGATTCCTCTGGTCTTGCAAAAAAAAAATACATATATTTTGTTCCCTTTTGGGTCGAGACGATGGGTCCTTGGGGTTCATCAGTACAAAAACTAGAAACACAGTTCAATCCAGGCGCTAACCGATTTGACGGGTGACCCAAGGTTTGGTAAGTACCTCTGTTACGGATAAGTTTGACTATACAGAGAGGTAACGTTGGTACCTTACCTGACGACTGCGATCTTCATGATATTTGAAGTAAAACTTGCGTAGTCCGTGATATTAAGCTATTTGTTCTAGGCTAACCTAGGCATTTTCTTATTAAATTATTAAGGCAGGACAACAAATAGGTATTCAAAATAAAATAAGTCAAATTAATTAATTTTAATAGTTTAATAGATTCTCCTAATATTGCTGATATCTTATTTTTTTACTTTTTTATAAAAGTGATAAGACAAGATCAGTTTAGTAGAAAGGGGACTAATACAAAATGCTGTCGATGAAAATACTCAGCTATATATTTATATCAACGGCAACAGATGTGACAACTTCAGCAAGACAAAGTAAATAATACGAATCACAATTTTTTTTATGACAGAGAGGACAAACGAGCCTACGGATCACGTGATGTTAAGTAATCATCGCCCACATTCTCTTGCAGCACCAGAGGACTGAGAAAGAAGATGTACGCGCTTTTTTTGAAGTTACCCATGTCGTATCGTCCCGGGAACACCGCACAAGGAAGCTCATTCCACAGCTTTGTAGTACGTGGAAGAAAGCTCCTTTAAAACCGCATTGTGAAGGATCGCCACACATCCAGATGGTGGGGATGATATCCTAATTTGTCGCGTGTCGTGTGAAGGTGGAATTCAGCGGCAGGAATCAGGTCGAACAAGTCTTCGGAACACTCCCTAAAGTATCGAGCCAGCATAGAATACTATATACATAGAAAGTATGAATTATGATCGAATGAATGAAATACAAACCCCTAATCGTTGTAGCCATTACCGATATACCTTCTTCGATATAAATATTTATGCATGTAATATTAAAAGTAGATTAATGGCTAATAACATTTTTGGCTCTTATTTAAAAGTGCCACCTAACAAGCGACACATGAACAAATGGGGATAAAAAAACCATTAATTAATCAAATCCTATTTTAAATAAAAATTTAAATTTGAATAGTACCTACGCATTCGATATTTGAACTTCGCAGTGGGCCGTATGAGCTCGTCTCCACACATCAGTCAGTTTACGTCGCGGACACTAGAGACGGCGCCGGCCCGACAATTTATTGAGCGCCGACGGAACTTCCGACCAATATTACATTCTACATTTTATTTCGTAACATTTATATAACACCACGATGATGGTTTGATTGTATAGAATATGTTTGATAATAATAACGTTATGCTTGTTTTCAATGTAGATCAGAATAAATTCTCAAATTTTACGAAGATTATTTTTGCTTTAAGAAGTAAAGTTTAAGAACTTCTTTAAGCGCGATGAGCATTTTATTTTGATATTATTGATAGAGACACTTGAGAAACTCGGTAAAATATTCTCGTCCCAAATACCACAGTGTCTCAAAAAGATGGTTATCAACCAGTGTTGCCAGTGAAGACATACGGAACGCGGAGGTAGCCGCTAACTATGGGCCTTATGAGAAAGCTATGCTCGGGGTTTAACTGTGAGATCGTATCAGTAATGAAAAGATCCTTAGGAGTACCAAAGTCACCAAAATAGTTGAAATAATTGTGAAACTGAAGTGGAAGTAAGCAGGGCACACAGTTCGATGGACAGATGGCCGGTGGAGCAAGCGTGTAGCTATGATTCAAATGGAAGGTCGGCGAAGCAAATGAAATAAACAGACTAATGTGACCAAAGTGACGAACAAAATCCTTGTCTCAATGTTGCGAGGCAAACGAGCCGCTCAACTTAATATTATATAAAAAGGTGCTAGAAATCTGAAAAAAGAAGAGTTTTTTTTTATATATGTTAATTAGCCTTCACTACAAACTAAAGCCGTGGTGCGTGCCATACTCTGCCACTGGCTTGAGCTGAGTTTTGTATCAGATAAGTCGGCGTGTAGAGTCCGAGAGACAGCGCTCACCCTACAGAGAGATGCTACCTGTAGCCGCTTCAACTTGTAGACCTGAACAACTTTTTAACGAGGAAGTAATACCAACCCTGCGCTGCACATAGCACAAGGTGTGTGGGACTCAAGCCGCTTCGGCCTCTCTTCTTCTAAATTAGAAGAGGGTACAGTGGTAATACCCACTAAAAACTTCTTGAAATGACGCCGACTTCTTATGGATGATTGCTAACTGAAGTGACATCATAAGTACAAGAAACGAATATATCAAGCGGTATACAAGAATAGTTACGATATTGTACCTTCATTAGTCTACAAAAAGGAGGTCTTGGTCTTGAGAAAATCCAGGGCCAGAAACTCAGAGGACAATTTTTAAATACTCTTATTATATTATTCTGGTTTTCATAAATAAAATCATGAATATAGAAATAAAGTGATCAATCTAAACCGTCTTGAGAAAAGCCGTAAATTAGGCTCTTTACGAGTAGAACGTCTGGAAGATACTATCTTCTACTTAAAGAATCAGTTGGTTAGCCTCCATTAGATTGATGATCTGGACTGATCGCCGTGGAGACTTTTGGTGGAGCTCTTTGTCCAGTAGTGGACAAAGACAGAGGAGAAGACGATAATGAAATCTAGAAAAACTGACATGACCATAGTTAGAAAACGAACAAATAGTATGTTTGGCATTAAATTCTTGTATTGTTAAACAAAATATTACTCTACCAGAATATTAAATTACGCCTTTGTTTACGCACAATGAGTATAAACACTTCATTGAATGTTTTACGGCGTGTTTTCAACAGCTTAACCCAATTTCCAAGATATGAGCCACCAATATAGGTCTTGTCTATTTATTATTTATTGTGTGTGCAAATTGTTCCACAAGCATTAAATTATTCGTAATAAAAATACTACGAGTTTTTCTTCTACAACAAAATCTTTTTACGTGTTTTTTACCCTTGTTTAGTATGACTACCAGTCGACTTTAATAGCCTAATTTACTGACTACTCAAGACGGCTTCGATTTATAACTTTAATTCTATATTTATGATTTTATTTATAATATTCGATGACGTTATGTATATATAGACAAATCACGTTGTATAAAAACAAAGCTGAACATAATTATGGAACATGCCACCAATTACACCTTAATGAGCTTCGACTGTTATGTCTATTGCCGCATTTACTCCAAATATCCTTGGTCAATAAGCGGCAACGTAAAACATTTTTTCAGTTCAGGTTACGTATGTTGTATTCAGTTGGAGCTGTGAAAAAACCAGACTTGGAATACACTAGCAGGTACCTGGCAGCCCGATAGTGGATGATCAATATTGTTTTTTTCAATGTTGCACACATTAGCCAGTAGATTATAAGGCTCGATATTTAAAATACTAAGGCTATTTATAATATCTACATTCTTATAAATGATCGAATTCCCTACCCGTAATAATAAATATATAGTTTCATAATCATAATTCTGATGATGATGAGCATTAGAACGTCTATATATACTTTGACAGCTGCTAAAACGTCGAAAAAAGTGGAGGTTGACAGTTGACGTGTAATACGTAGCTTGTCACGCACACTAAAGCATTAAACCTGGCCTGTCTAGCAGAAAGAGGCTCTATCTAGACGTATAAATTACTTAAGACAGTATGTTGATTTAATACCTTTATTTATGTACTCTGTGGGTTTGCATCTATTATAATCATCTTGTAGTTTTTTTTATTTATTTACATAATTTTTTTTAACTTACTCGTTTAGGTATGTCACGTTTGAGGATTTTGGTTGCAACGTTTCATATTACATAGGGATTTTAAAAAGTGGCAATAACTTTCTTGCCACTTCATCTCATCAAATCTGATGTGAACCTCATCAAAGTAATAGTAAGTGGAATATTGGCTTAATTTGGTTTACTTGATAAGTAACTTGATAATGAACCGGTCTGCATATTTATAAATGATATTTTTATAATTATTTCGGTCTATAAACACACTGCACTCTCCAGTACGAAAGATGAGCTCGATATGTTTATATTTGTGCATCGAAAATGTGACTCAACTTTAGAAGTGTTGAAAAAGGGCCGGACTTTTTTGTAGCTTCCGTGTAGTCGTTGCCAGAGAATGTTGCTTAATATATTTTGTTTGTAATTATACAACTATGTAGTGTGTTTATTACAGATTGCCTCTTTCTATCTGTAGGTAGGGCCGGGTCAACCCGGACCGTTCCATTATACGATTTTTGGCCACGAACGACTTAGTGTTACAGACGACTCAAAGTTGAAATCACACGACCCCCTTCGATTTCTGGTCTTATTTTGTTATAAGGAATGTGCAGAATTAAGAATGTGAAGTTTTTGTTTTTTTTTAATGACACCCAATATGATATAACACATTATATAACATTATTATATTAGTATGTATGATGTAGTGTTTGTTTATGTAAATTCGACTTGAAATAGTGTCCATTCAAATTGAATTACGACTAACTTAGGAATTTGAAGCGTCCGCGTCGTTTCCTTTGTTTGTTTTTTATTGTTTATTTATTTGTAATATGTTGAAATATATAATATAGATGTATACACATATATATTACTTTACTTGAAAAATTATTATAAAATATATTTCAGTAGGTTTTTTGTACCAATATAGCATAGTTACATGTTATGTCATACATAAACGATCTCGCATTTGAAGGTCGATCAAGGTCATGTGTTTCTGTCGGCGCAAGTAGTTTTCATTCAACTTTTTCAACTCTTTGGTTATATTATGTCTCTTTGGTTATGTTATATACAGTACTAAGAATTATTATCATTAACATTCCGGAGCGACATTTTTGAACAGAAAACACAGATTATCACTATATGAAATGTAGAAAAAAAATCTTCGGAGCTATGTCGTGTATTTCCTACTTTACTCAACATTTTGCTTTATAAGTTATATGTTTTTTTAATAATCTAAAGTATTATTATTTAATAAGAACAATATTAAATTTCCTGTCGATCAGTATAAAGCCTAGATACTAAAAATCTATTCATAAAAGGTTTACGAAAGTCACCAACACGTGTAATCTCTGTTCATTGTCAATTTCGTGGGTGTCTTTCTGCTGGAATATCAAAAATAATAACAACGAAAGCGGGTTTGTTATACACTTATAAATAAAACTAATTGTTTTAGTATTTTTTTATTGTGTATACACGTTTTTTTGTTTGCTTACGATAAACTTATACGTGCAATAATAATTGGCAAAGGTCCATTAAAAGAATAATCACCATGGCCACCTTTTACGAAGTGGCGGTAAATTTTAATTAGAAAAGTAATTTTTTGACATTCATAAGTGTCACTTCCGTGACCCACATGAATAAGGTTTAATTTATTTATATATATTATAGGTTTGATTTTGATTTGATTTGTTTGAAAAAGGTAGAGGTCGTAAAAAGAACATACAAAAAACTCAAGGGCTACTCTTCTCAATGAATATTTACATTGGTTGTAATATACAGAACAAATTAATTTGTAAGGTGCTGCATCCAATATACTAATCGTGAATTAAATGAAAAGTTCACTAAAAGCATTTCATTCATAACTATTCTCTTGGATAACAAGATTTATGTAAATTTCAGCTCATTTATAAATGAAATAGTAGATGAAGTAATAATAACAGATACGGTTTTTACCAGTGTTTCCAACTCTGTTAAGATATTTAGTCAAAGAATATGTACGAGTGTTTAGTGGACGGATAATGTGTAATTTCAAATATAATTTTTAAATCTGATTTTATATGCTATTTTTATATACCTGATAATATTAGCTTCCTCTGTATTTATCTATATCAATGTGTAGAGGAATCTTGCTTACTAACCAATAATTATCATAACCTCAGACTATGGGGAAGACATTTGCAATATGTTTAATGATAACTTCTATTCCAATTTCCTAGATAATAATTATAATGACTACTCTACACATGAAATTGCAAATAATAATTTAACAGTAACAGATATTCATAATTTAGAAATTTTGCCGCCGGAATTGTATAAAATTATTAAAATCACTCAATCTAGCCAAATCTGCTGGCTCAGATAACATCCCTGCAGTGTTTGTTGTAAATTGTGCCAGGAGTCTTGTCATTCCCCTCACCTTGTTGTTTAAACGCTCTCTATCACTGTTACCTAAAATTTGGAAAACGGCTTACATTACTCCGATACACAAAAAAGGCCCTAAAGATATAGTTACAAATTATAGACCTATATCTAAATTATGCTTATTTGTCAAAATTTTAGAGAGAGTTGTTTATGAGCAATTATATGATTGCTTAAAACACACTTTTAGCTCAGAGCAACATGATTTCGTGAAAGGACGATCCACTGTTTCACACCTTATTATTTGTAGCGACTATCTGGCTGTCCATATGTCAGAACTTTCACAAGTTGATGTCATATACACAGATTACAGTAAATGTTTCGATAGAATTGACCACTTACTATTATTGAGTAAATTGCAGTCTGTAGGTATACGTGGTAATCTGTTCAGATGGTTTACATCATATGTACAAAACAGGTGCCAGACCGTCGTACTACAAGGCTACGCATCGTCAACAATCCTGATCCCATCAGGAGTTCCTCAAGGATCACTTCTAGGTTCCCTTCTTTTTAATATATTTATAAACGATATTTCTTCATGCTTTCTTAATTCAAAAATATTAGTATATGCTGACGATATGAAGATACTATCTCCTATCAGATCACTTGAATGTGTACAACACCTTCAGAATGATCTCGATAGATTTGAACATTAGTGCTTAGAAAATAAATTAGATTTAAATGTCAATAAATGTTATATAACTTCATATACTAGAAAATCTACTCCCATTACATTCAATTATAGATTAAAATATTAGTTTCTAACCTAATTTCGCGACCTAGGAATTGTATTTGATAATAAATTAATATTTGACGATCACATTAACTCGATCATAAGTAAGGCATCGAAATCCTTAGGTTTTATCTTACGTATGTCTTCAGAATTTAATTCCATTAAAGCCATAAAAATATTATACTGTGCATATATTTGAAGTCACATAGAATACGCCTCACAAGATTGGAACCCGTCTACAATATATACATTAGACGTATTGAAGCGTTACAAAAACGGTTTCTGCGTCATCTTCAATTTAAAATAAAAGCATATCTTCCGAACTACAATAAGCGCTGTCAAAAATTCCATATTCTGCCATTGGAAGAGAGGAGTCGTATAGCCGATCTCATTTAATTATTGAATATAGCAAGGGGTTCGGTCAACTGTCCTGAGCTGCTCGCGCGCATAGGTCTTCAGGTTCCGTTGGCTTCACTCCGGAGACCATACTGCCTGCAGGTTCCCGGAGCTAGAACTATTTATAGACAAAATAGTTATCTACTGCGGGCTGGTCGGTCTTTCAACGACTTGTCTAAGCTATTAGACCTGGATTTGTTCACCACTCCAATTAGGCGAGAACTTTTTCAATTTTAGGAGTAATTGTAAATTTGAGTTATTTTGTTAATTATTTTTTTGGCTCTTTATCATCTTATATATAAACTTCTCGTGTCACAATGTTCGTTCCCGTACTCCTCCGAAACGGCTTGACCGATTCTCATGAAATTTTGTGAGCATATTAAGTAGGTCTGAGAATCGGCCAACATCTATTTTTCATACCCCTAAGTAATAAGGGTTGTTTACCCTTAAATTTTTATTTTTTATTTTTGGACGAAATTTTTTGTTTTTATTTTTTTATAATGTTGCATTAAAAATACATACAACTTCAAATTTTCACCCATCTACGATCAACAATTACTTTTGTATCGCGATTTTAATATCGGCAATACAACGTTGTTTTCAGCTAGTTTTATATAATTTTCGTATTTGTTGTCCACTTAACTCTTACATCATATATCGATTGCTATCTGTGAAAACTTTTAATTGTGCTTCTGTAATTATGTTTCTAACTTATATTTTTTAACCTAGCTGTAAGTTTTCCAAAAACTGTAAAATAAAAATAAAGTAATTACAGTAGTATATTAATAATAATAATAATAATAATATTGACACACTTTTACACAAATTATCTCGCCCCAAACTAGGCATACCCTGTACTATGTGTACAAGACAACTGTATATTTAATACGTTATACTTACATAAACATACATAAATACATATAAACATCCATGACTTGGAAACAAACATCCATATTCATCATATAAATGATTGCAACTACCGAGATTCGAACCCGGAAACTATAGCTTAGTAGTCAGTAGTCTTAATTAATATTTAACTTAGCCGAAGGGCAGCTTATAAAATAAAAATCTTGTTTTATTATTCCGTGAATGGTAAAAGCAGAACAATACTTTAATTCACGCATAAAAATGAAAGAATGAAAAAGAGCCAGGATCCAGTGAATGTGGAAGGAAAACTGTTTCATTCTTAACTTTTTAACTGAATATTATACATTACCAATGTTTGTAATGTTTAATATTCATTTAACAGTCAACATTTAATGATACCCATTGCTATTGTAAATGACAGTGTTGTAATATAACTGCTTGTTTCTAAATTTGTTGGAGTATCTGAGGAGTAAATCAAACGATTCTAGAAACCATCGTTCACCAATAAGTGTTTGTTTCACATTTTGGCTTCAGTTTGGGTACAAGTCTTAAGCTCGAAGTATAAGATCAGTCGTTCATGAAGTGGTGGTCTATAATAACGTTACAAGCTAAATTAATATGTAAAGTGTTGAGATTTTTTATGGTTAGGCTAAGAAGACACCATTGTCATCTCTTTCTGATAGTGTTTAAGGGATATATATACTTATAACAGGAGTAAGTTATATTTGCTGGTAGACTTGAGCTTTCCCTATTAATCAGCATTCTGGAGGAGCATTTTACTAGCATTCTTATGAAATTATTAATTTGCTTCGATCTTGTTGCCGCGCCAAGCAATCGTGTCATTGATCCGCTCATTATCAGTTTGCCTCTTTTTTAAGTTATACTTCTTTAGGCGCGTTATTAAAAATTATGAGAGTGAAATTTTAAGATGCGAGCACATCACTGTAACACAAAAGTAACAGGGTGAAGTTGGTTCCTAAAATTTTCTGACGTTTGCGAAATTCGTTATTTTTTTTTTGGTTTCTTCGTCCATTATTAGGATAGGCAAAGGGTTCAAGCCCGTACAGCCGTATTCGTTATTTAATAATTAACTGTCAAAGCCATCGTTTCAAGTTTTTTACAACATTGTTCTTTCTACAAACGTAGAATAGCAGGAGGAATATTTTTTTTTATAATATATGAATAGGACGAATAAATTTTTTTAAGGATTTTTGCTTCGTTGCGCCAAAGAAATATAACTTCTTGCGTGCATACATAACTACACACACACTTTTTTTCTTTTAAGCCATACCTGCATCGACCGTTAATTATCGGAAATTATATTATTTACAAGAACATTCCCTAAAATGAAGGTGATAATTTCACAAACAAGTGAATTTAAGTCTATGAGCGCCTTAAAACATTTCAATTAACATCTTAAAAATTGTTTTGTTTTCAAAACTAGTGATGTAGATACAGATGTTATTCATTCTCTTTGGCAAGGAAATTTATTTAGTTTATAAGGCAATTTGTTATAATAAAACAATAAAATTACCGTATCTATTATTTAATCTATAACACGTGAAACTATCAACGAACCATCATTTCTATCAGCCGTGTTACGACATGCACCGGGCTTCGTTTAATTTATAGGTCCGGTGATTTTGGTGTCACTCGTAATAGAAATAAATGTTTCAGTTTCAAATGTTGCGGAATACATTTTAATTCAGTCGTAGATGTAACTATTGCGTGCAAAATTTATAAAAAATAACGACATTATATTAATGTTTTAGGTACGTTTAAGAATATTTATTAAAAAAATTCTGCATGTTTTTATTAATACGTAAGGAGGTTATAAGGGTCACTTATTGCGATAATTCTAACCCCAGTATTATGCATGCATAAGTGAATCATTGTTGAGCTATCAAGTTAACAGCTTTTAAAAAAAAGTAAAATAACTAATTTCAAAAATTTACAAAAAAAAGGTTTAAATATAAAGCATTTCTCTTTCTACTTTAGACTTTTTTGGCTATAGCGCCTGAAAAACAAAAGAAATACGTTGTGAAATATGGCTTGCAGATTGTTTAAAATGTATAACAACTAGGAAATTATTTCAAAAAAAATTTAAAAAAAATCACAAAGGAAGTAGGCGGGAAATTCGTATAAGAAATAAACTTAAGATCTTTCTTTAAAATTTCCATAAAATAAATTAAAAACAAAACCCAAAATTAATAAAACATAAATTCATCAATTCATTCAAATGTTAAATACAATTTACAAATAAAATACCAGTAACTGTTAAATAGTCATAACAATTAACAATAATTAATTAATAATAATTAACAATTAAGACATTCTGTAATTAAGCCTAATTAAAGTTTTTGCTCGAAGTGGTTATTCCACATCACATTTGCTGCATTTATAATTCTTGTTTTGAGTTCTTCCGTGGATGACACAGGCGAGCAGACAAAGAAATCAACCGGCGCTAAGTCCGGACTCCTCGCAGGTCAATGGGTCCTCCTCGCCCTATCCAATGACTGGGAAAATGGCTATCGAGCCATCGCCTTGACACCAACATGTGCAGGACATGGGTCTTGCTGGCACGTCTTCGAGGAGGTCAAACATTTCAATGGACGCAGAAAATTCGCATTTAGAATGCTGTAAAATATGTGCTCCGATTAAATTATCGTCAATTATTCCCATCCATACATTGACCGAAAAACGGCGAAAATTTTTCAACAAATGAAATGTTTCGCCACCAGTACGTATATTCAGCCTTGTCGAGCGAGTCTCTTTTGCAGCTGATCTTTTATACATTGATTGCGAAACCACATCTTAGCATTGTCATGGCGTGGATTATTTCCGTTAGTCAGATTGAGATTGAAACTCATAAAATATTTAACGATAGCGCACGTTTTTATAAAAATGAATGCGGCCATATGTTTTGTACACTTAAAATGATAATTAAAAAAAAAAGAGGGATTTTGTCCTAGAACATGACTCTCAGAGTACTTGCTATGATCTTTTGATCATGACGGTACGTCAACTTGGAGTATTCCACCAAAAGGAAGTGGCATTAACAAGATTGCCTGTGTTGGAATATTTTGTAATAAATTCTTATAAAAATGAATGCGGCCATATGTGTTGTACACTTAAAATGATAATTAAAAAAAAAGAGGGATTTTATCCTAGAACATGACTCTCAGAGTACTTGCTATGATCGTTTGATCATGACGGTACGTCAACTTGGAGTATTCCACCAAAAGGAAGTGGCATTAACAAGATTGCCTGTGTTGGAATATTTTGTAATAAATTCACCAACTGATATTTTATAATACACATTAGTAGATTGTTTTTTTTAATAATGCTTAAAAACACATTTTTTTGTGAAGTGGAACTGATGAAGATCCCCAATAACAACAAACAGTACCGGATATTTTAAGTCAAATATTTTTGTGTAAGATTAAGTATTTTTAATGAAGGAGTTTAAATTTTTAGTTTTTGCACTTTTAATTAGTCTAAAAACTGAAACACAGCGCCCACAACTCTGTAAATAATAAACAGTAATATTTGTTACATTGTTATCGAGTGATGTGTAATGAGCTACAAATAAAATATTACTTTAATCATTAAGAAGTTATTACTTGCAAGTAAATACAGATATTCATGTACGCTGTTGCTATCACTTGATTTTGATGTAATTACAGTGAAAATAGGTGTGCACCGCGTACGGACACCATGACCATTTAATTTTGACAACATCATATTTTCATTCTATAAATATTTATTTACGCATTTGTAGGATCAACTCTAAGTTGAATACCGTGTCCGGTTGGTTAAATACTCTAAGTCGGTCAATGTTACGCTATTTTCACTTCAAGAGGAGCATAACAGTGCACGAGTGTAGTACGATACGACACCTCGTCACATTGCCAATTGTGAAATAGTGAAGGTTGGAAACTCTTTATTCCGTGAATGAATGACTCATGTGCTAAGTAAAACAACTGTTTTCTATTTCATATTCAAGCCCTAACATGTTATGGTTGTATTTGGTATGGCCGTACGGGTCACCTGGTGTTAAGTGATCACCGCCGCCCACATTCTCTTGCAACAGAGGAATCACAGAAGCGTTGCCGGCCTTTAAGGAAGGTGTAGGCGCTTTTTTTGAAGGTACCCATTGTCGTACCGTCCCGGAAACACCGCACAAGTAAGCTCATTCCACAGCTTAGAAAGCTCCCTGAAAACCGCAGTGTGCAAGACCGCCACACATCCAGATAGTGGGGATGACATCCTAACTTGTGGCGTGTCGTGCAAAGGCGGAATTCGGTGGCAGGAATCAGGTGAAACAGCTCTTCGGAACACTCCCCGTGATAAATGCGGTAAGACACAAAATGAAGCGATGTCTCTATGCAACGCCAAGTGATCCAGCCGTTCACAGAGCCCCCGACAATTCAAGTTGCTCGTTTCATTTCTTCTATACTTTGGAATCCTTGAATGTAATATATCTCAATACAATTCTATCAGCAAATGAAATCATAAACGAATATCACGTCCTGCTCAAACATCTGGGATGACGACCAGTTCAATGCCATTTCCGTCGATATAATTATCATTTTCCGCGCGGAAGTAACTCAGTGTTTTTCGCGAACTTTACCTTGAAGGCGATGTTTGAAGAATGCTCGGAAAAATGTAAACAATTTTTCACTTTTCAAAGTGAATTATTTATTTTAGTAAATGACTACTAAACGTTAAACTTCGATGTGTAAATTCTTGGAAAATATAATACAGTTGTATAGACTTGGTAGGATGATATAGTTGTATGGCCCGCTTGGACATCATAGAATATGTAGAAAGTAAGGATCAAGTAGGAGATCTGTTCTAAAAGCAGGTAAAGAATGATATTATTTTGTTTACTTAGCGAATTTACCAGTGGGAGGCTCCTTTGCAAAGGATGCCGGCTAGATTATGGGAACCACAACGGTGCCTTTTTTTACCGTGAAGCAGTAATGTGTAAGTTTTATTGTGTTTCAGTCTAAAGAGTGCCGTAGCTAGTGAAATTACTGGCAAAATGAGACCCAATATCTTACGTCTCAAGGTGACGAGCGGAATTGTAGTGCTGCTCAGAATTTTTGGGTTTTTCAAGAATCCTGAGCGGCACTACATTGTAAAGGCAGGGAGTATCATTTACCATCAGCTGAACGTCCTGCTCGTACCGTCCCTTATTGTAATAATAAAAATATGAAAGAATTTGTGCCCAAGCTTAGTAAAGTTTATTGTAAATAAAAAATAAATTTTAGATTTTAAAGGCGCAAAGTACATAACTACCTAAGCCTAATATATTATTATAATTTCTTTAAAAATATATTTAATATTAACTAACCCTATACTAAAATAGATCTGTCTGTATATTGAATATTCTCTCCAAATCCGATGGTAGGTGATGAAGTTATGCTGTAGCTGAACACAAAAATATAAATTTTAAAAATTGTCCGCATGTCTATTTTTTATATACGCAAAGATCAGAAACTACTCGACTGAATATCATGAAACTTTTATAATAAATGCATGAATTAAATAACATTCTGAATTCTTTAAAATACAGAGTTTGAAAGAGAGGCGTAAATTGTTAGATTTAAAGTTCTTACGTAAACTCTTTCACAATTTAATTGATAGCCCAGACTTGCTGACGAAATTGTGTATTAATGTACATCGAAGGGACCCTCGAAGCCAACGTCCATTTTTTGCACTAATGAAAGTAAATACAAACCTGGGTAAAAATTCTCCAATCGAGCGAATGGCAGGAGAATATAATGAGTACCTAAATAAAATACCAGACTTGGACATTGGTGCAGATGGGTTTACAACATTTATAAATAAATGTACTAAAATTTATAAGAAGTAAATGCTGTTGTTAAAATTAAGTCAAATACCAAAGTATTGGACTTAATTTTAATTTTAACATAATATTTAGATAAATTGTAATTATACTAATATAATATTTAACTATTGTAATCCAAGTTGTATAGTATGGTGGGGAAGGTAACAGATAATGAACGAATGTAACCCTGTAAGTTATCTGTACACTTAGATATATATATTTATTTTTGTATGTAATTTATGTATTAGTGTGCGATTGTTGGGTTTCCGAATAAATAAATAAATAAACAATAATTATATAAAGCTGAATATTTATAGAAATCTTTGATATTTATATTACTTGTATCTTCATAATTTGGCATACTTATATAAATCCTACCCAGCTTTGCTATTTCCTTGCTTACTTTATGAACCACTCTTGACACTGTAGTTTTGTGAACATTGATATCATCACCAATGACTGCTTGGAAAGTACCTGTAGCATAAAATCGCAGTGCGATAAAAATTTGTTCTAAAACAGATAATGTGTATTCTCGGTACATAACGGGAGCTAGAACAGGGCTAATCACATTACTAATATGAAGCACAGTATTCTTATCAAAGCGGTACCTTAATTTAAATTCTTGTTCCGTATACATTTCAAAAGGATTCCTCCTACGACGTAAGTTTCTTGGTACAAATATATTAGAAATAAACTCCAGTAATTCCAAATCAGATTCTGAGGAACTGCTCGGAAAATCCATTATGCCGTAATTCGAATAATAAAAAAATATTTAATTTTCACAAATAACAATACTACTTCTACTATATTTGAAACACAGAGTAAGGTACTTTATTATTTATATTATAACCTAAAACTGAAATGAAACGTCAAATAAAGTTATGGAGCAGTTAAACGGCACACATTGGTCAGATAAGTTAACTGTAGTTTAAACGGAGTTTAACTAGTGTTGCGTCGTTCAGAAACACACTTTTGTCGGTTATCGAAACAATAGCGCTATCGAATAGATAAACTGCGGTTAAAAGTACTTAAGAAACCGAGCATAAAACGTTATATTTCTTGGTTTTACTCTTCAATACTTGATATATTACAGAAACAAATTTAACAAGTTTTTAAAAGGACTATTGTTCTTATGTTTAACTTTACATCCACTTCAGAATGTTGTATAAACATTTTAGATCTTAAATAGTTTTTAATCGACTTAGCTTCTTGATAATTTTGTCTGTTAGCCCCTAATAACTCGTCAGCTATAATATAATATTATTTCAGTAGCAATATATTAAATGATCCAATTTATTAAATAATCTGTAATACAACAGTAATTAATAATCCTTACGTCATCGAGTTCAATTTCAATTTGGGACAGTTTTGCGTGGATATTTGCTAAAACATTAGCAGAGCTTTGTCGGAGAATCAGTTACGAAATTATTTATTGTGCTATTAATGTTGTGCTATTTGAGTCTTGTTTCCAAAAACACTCATAATCATACCCACACACACACTCACACACATAAACAAGTTAACATAATATATATACGTTAGCTTAGTATTATATTAACAAGCTATTAAGTATTGTAATTAAATTATTTTATTATTATTATTAATTAGGCTGTAGATTTTATTGGATACAAAATAAATAAGTTATTTAATTAAAGTAAGCTAAACGAATTGCCTTATGTTGTATTATTTAACCTCTGTTATCTAAGATCTAAACTAGATTTTTTTATTTGAATATGAATTAAGTATATATGTTTATTAGACACGAGGTAGCAAAGGAATTTTTTTAAATATTCATTCACGAATGAAGCCCCTCAGAACAAAAACACTGAACGGAGTGTTACCAACTGATGATGACGCCTGCAGTTTAATTAGTTGAATGTTGATACGATCCGCAAGTCGCCGAACCAATTCTCCGGTTTCCGACTACTTGAAGTACGTAGTACTTGAACTACGTAATTGTCAGATACAAAATATATATATATGACACACCGGCGACATTCAATAAACATATGGGTACTTAGCCGCAAGCATAAAAAAATAACTACATAATTCACCTAAATAAATCAATTGTCCATAATATCATTTCGGAACTTCCTGTAAGTAATCTAGTAGCCGTGCCCTAGCGTAGGCATTGACCCGTGCCGTAACCGGTCACAACTCGTAGCTGAGTAGCGCCCACGTAAAGTTGATTAAAATTTTGGTTCATATAATTTGTTTGTTAGAAAATTTCAATAACTTAAATTTTTAGATTTATATTTTACGTTACGATTAAATAGATGTAACTGTGTGCATGATTTAGGGCTAGGCTCTATATATAAAAAATGTCGTGTCAAGATTCCGGATATACTCCGAAACTACTGAACCGATTTTATTAATAGATAGATATAAAGGAGAATGCTCAATTGTAGCCTAGGTTTTCTCATGCATCAAAATGAAATTAATATATTAATTATTTATTTAATTTTTGCCATCGTCTCGCGATCGGAATCAATGATTTGAACACGGGACTTAATCTATACTAATATTATAAAGCTGCAGTGTTTGTTTGTTTGTTTGTTTGTTTGAATGCGCTAATCTCTGGTACTACTGGTCCGATTTGAATGATGCTTTCAGTGTTGGGTAGTCCATTTATCGAGGAAGGCTATGTTTTTTTTTCAAAATTAGGGATCCGTAATAATATTGCTATTTTGTAACACAAGGTGTAAAATCGAAAACCTATTTTTGCGTGCGCTGCAAAAACTATTGACAATAGAACCAAATGATGTACAGGCTATAATATAGGCAATATTTTATTACTTATAAAACTATCACGTGAATTATACTTTATATGGCAAAACAACGTTTGCCGGGTCAGCTAGTTTAAAATAAAATAAAACATTATATAGATTTTCCTGTAAATGGCGGTGACGGAAATAAAGCCATCAATTTCTTTGAGTGTTTCGGTTTAACAAATGATTATAATTTAAGTACTATTGACATTTATTGACTCGAATCGATGTTTTTATGTTTGAATCCATTTTAGAAAGATCATATTATACTCTGAAACCAGTATCGTAAAAGTCTTTTTAGGTCATCGAAACTAAATAAAAATCTTAATTATTATCCTTTTAAGTACTTACCCCACATTATCTGGAGTTGACACCTCAATTATTGTGACTCTCAAATTAAAATAATATAATATCGAGTTTTTATTAATGATAGTAAGGGATTAGACTAACAGGTCGTTCAGCAGTAATTAATACGCCCTGCCCATATCAATGCAGTGCCGCTCAGGATTCTTGAAAATACCAAACATTCTGATTGGCACTACAATTGTGCTCGTCACCTTGAGACATAAGGTGTTAAGCCTCATTTAGCCATTAATTTCACTAGCTTCACGGCAGAAATAGGCGCCGATAGTGGGCTTGTCGATATCCTGTGCAAAGAAGTCTCCCACTTGTGAATGATTTACATTTCGCATTATCTGCTCAGTGCTAATCTGATTGAAACTAAAAATTGACCCTCAATTAGTTACTGTCAGAGATCTTTTTTTATTTTACAATTTAGGATAAAAAAAGCGATTCTTCGATCGATTTCAGACCGTCATCAGTACAACATGACATGACTGACATATGGCCCGGCCGCCAGAGCCATAAGTGTCGATCAGGTTTTTACCCTCCTTTCAAACTTCATAATTGTAAATATTACAGTATTAAGAGTTATCACGTACTTTGTTTTGTGGTTAACTAGTTAAAGTTTAACGTTAATTTTATTTAGTTTATGTGGGTTTGTAATACTGACTGTAAATAATATATGAGTGTGAACACGCACAATAAAATCTCTAAATGTTGAAATACTGAGTTGTCGGTGACGTTATGTTCATGTTCATGTGACGAGCGCAATTATAGTGCCACCCAGAATTTGTAGGGTTTTTCGAGAATCCTGAGTGGCACTGCATTAGGGCAGGCCGTATCACTTACCATCAGCTGAATGTCCTGCCTCGTCTTGCCTCGTCCCTTATTTTATATATTATTATACTATATAATTTCTTTATTTCTATTTATAAAAAAAATATTATCAAAAGATCAACGTCTGCTGGTCCCCAAATGTAAGTAAAGTTAGGTTCAACGAAAGGCAATAAAAAATAAATAAATTAAATTGTAGAAGTCTTATTTAAAACTTTTAATTAAGAAAGTTTTTTTTTGCAAAGATTAAGTTATACTACTTGCAATATACTATTTAGTTACCTACCTTGTTTAATAGATCTGTATACATATTAATTATTAAAAAAATCGAATTATGTACAGTTAAGTATCATTTCGTCGGCTATACGTAACGCGGGTTAAGTCGGACCATTTAGTTTTGAATCTATTTTATGCGTATGCCCTAAGGTAGGCTTCATAAGTGTAGGTAATACTAAGGTATTCATGACGTTTTGCCAAATTTAACTAATTCGTAATACTTTGCTTTTGTTATTATTATGTACGTCGCGTTTATTATTTACAACCGCTGTTTCTAGAATTTTACATTTGCAGTCGAGACTAGATCTCATTTCAATTGAAGTGTTGCCATATCGTGGTCACCGTTCCTCCCACGTTTTTCTAAAATTCATCATCTTCATTTCTCAGTTCTATTGTTAACTCGCATAGCTTATTCAGGAACATTCATTATATTGAGAAGTGAAATATTTTGTTTATGTTTGTAAAATTATCGGTATATTATTTTGATTAAACCTTTTTTTATTTGACATCACTGAATGAAACCAGTGTCAAAGATTAAAATATTACCGTTAAGGTGTGGGACCAAACCGATAGCCTTGAGAAATCGGGCGTAACTAGGTAAGTCTTTGCCCTCGCAAAATAACATTGCTTCAATTCAGAAAAAGTTTAAACCGATATTTTGGTAATTTTTTTTCAAAAAATTAAAACAATAAAATAAAGTTACTTCTCAAAATCTGTTCATACTTATATAATTATTTTTGTAAAAATATAAACTTTATATATTTCAAGAATTTTATTATATATTCACCCATAATTACAACTACTCTCATATTATTTCTACAAAAAATGATTTTTTTGAAATGTCAGAGAGCTATAAACGATTTTGATAAAAAAACATAATATGTGAATGTGAATAAAGTCAGATATCGCTAAAATTAATACTAGGTGATACATATTTTCGTTCACTCAATCTCTAGCATTTAATCTATTTATTAATTTATAAATTGCGCTTCACGTGACAAATAACTAAAGTATAAAACTATCACATGCACCTCGTAAGTGATAGCAATGAACAACAGAGAGACATTCAAGACGTCCACGGCTGCACAAAGGCTTCCCCCAAAGATTTCCAAAGCTTTAATAGTTTTATTCTTTCCCGTTAATTTCAAATATAGCTCTCGTGTGCAGCAGTGTATAAACTAGAAAAAAAATGTGTGTGTACCAGAGTAAGAGAGTACCTACACAGGTAAGAAGTGAAACTGCTTTATAACATATAATTATTCTACTATTCACAACTATACAGAAATTGGGTACGTAAAAATTAAGAAAAAAAGTCCGTATTTAATTAGAGCTATTTTATCATTATAGATATGCATACAAATACTTAAGTGTTTTTATTTTATCACTTAGAGAATAATCTATTATTCTTTACGTCACTATACTGAACTTTGATAAAAAAAAACAAAATGGCGCGAGGTAACGCTACTGTTTCTTTTAATATAATTTTATAAAGTATAGATGCGATCAATCGATCATACCGCTTTACTCGTAACCTCCCGCTTCCGACATCATTCCCCGCGTCCTTCGACATGCCTACAGTAATCGTCGGGGGGTGACTCATCGAATGAAGGACAAATCAAGCCCGCTAATTGCGCACACGCATTGTGCTTAACTCCTCATTTTCTACTTTAGTGCGAGACCGGCCATAATATCCTCGACCACGTCGGTACGCCGGTAAAGGTAAGGCATGTCCTCCTTATTCCTCCATCAATGATCTCATCTCTCTTTATGGTTCTACATGCGAATTACCAGCCTCCTTCTATATATTATCCACTTATATTCAAATATATTATAATAACCCATTTTTCCCAAATTCGCCTAAATAAATGATCGTTTATCAACCAGCGCGTTACCGAACAACGTGACGACATTGTTATAAAATTTCTCTTATACGTCGATAAATAAGTTTCACTTCAATAATCAATCACGGTAGTTACTCGGTAAAGTTTATTTTTGGTATAATATCAAAGTCAATATCAAGGACTGCAATCAATAATTTCCACAGCAATCAATATATCAAATATCCAGGTCACCGTTTATATAGAGAAGTCTATTTCGAACACTCACCCCGATAATATTTTAAATTGATTTCCGTGTCAGCTCATTAATGCATCTATTTATTTATCTAGGATGCTTATTACATTTTGATAAGCTTTTGATATTTACAGGAAATAAAGAAGGAATTGAAGATCTATATTAATAAGAATAATTGTTTGTTTATTGTGAGAATTAAGGTTTCTGTGGTTCCTGCTTCGTATCTTTTGGATCTCGCTTAACAGTCTTGCAGCAAGTCAACTATTTTACACGAGAGTTGCTGACCTTCTATGACAGTTGTGTCGTACTGTCGATAAAATTTTATCTTGACCCATCTTAATGTCATTTTCCTACGGTGCATAATATACAAGTAGGTCGAAATTCGCTTAAGCAGAAAAATTTCGAGAGCAATATACATGTTAAACTTTTCCTAATTGCATAACTATTTTCTTAAGTATGAAATTACTATTTATGGTATATCTTCCAAAGAAAATAATATCCAAGTAATAATGATACATATATTATGTGCCGACGATCTGGTCAAGATCGCCGAGGTTGGATGAGGGCAGCGCAGGACCGATCGTCATGGCGATCTTTGGGGGTGGCTTTTGTCCAGCAGTGGACGTCTTCCGGCTGAAATGATGATGAATGATACCCATGTCATATCTATCTTAAAAACCAGCTGTTGGAATTTTGTTCCATAGTTTGGTAAGTTCGGTCCGTAGTGTGACTGAGGGAGTGAAAGTTACATAAGAACCAGCCTGCGGGTGGAAGCCACACATACAGAGGTGCTGATGCCTGATGTTGGCCTGTGGTGGTAGGAATCAAGTCCAACAGCTCTTCAAATGCGACGTCTCTGTGCAATGCCCTGGGATATATGCTGATATGGTTAGCTATACTAATTAAATTTGTAAGCAAAATTTATAGACGATTCGGGACTCAAACCCGCTGCTCTCGGGTTCCGTCCGAGTGCTCTTACATATTAACACATATCAAGATTTACGATCCATGCGTCACTCAAACGGTTCTCTTAGTTGGCTTGATATATTTATCACTTGAGTATTAATATGATTAAAAATTACTAAAATAGCATAGAATAATCAGATCTTTACTTAAATGAACTTTAATTTGTATCGTGTAAATAAATTGGCAGTAGAGCAGTGACAACTAACAGTTGGTATTCAAGTATTTATTACTAATTGTTAATTGTAAGTGGAATTTCTGCCCAAATGTAGTGATTGTAAGAATTGTGTGTGATTAAATGACCGCTCTCTTCTACACTTGATTCTTTCTGGTCACATTATCTTGCAACATTAGACGAATAGAAGTGTTGCCGGCCCTTTAGAAAGTACTTTACGAGCTTTTTATGAAGCTACCCACGTCGTATCGTCCCTAAAAGTAGAATCACCGGTTGTGACGAATGGTTACAAAGTTTTGTGCCATGAAGAATTTCAGAAATTCAGATCATAAACCTGCCCAAATGATTGTAAAAAAATTGGCAATTATAGAGACTGCCGATAGAAGTGAAAGCTTACAACTTTTAGTATTAAAATTTTCATAATGTTTAAGAACAATTAAATTATTAATTTCAATTAATAAAAAATATTTATTCAAACAAAACAAATCTTATCGCTATATTTACAATAAAAGGCATAAAGGCATAAAAGGCATTTATTTTCTCAAAACTGATTACTTTAGAATTCTTTTTGATGTCATTTCTTATACTACTAGATACTACTACCGCTTCGGAAACAAATGGCGCTCTGAGAGAGAAGAAGCGCGCGCTCTTTTTTGCGCTCTTTTCAATAAAAATATACAATATTGTATATATAATAATCATAATCTAGTTCCAGGCTGTCCGATCATTTAGATATTCAGCAGTGGAGTAATAGGATTTACGACAGAGCCATTTTTTTATAAAACATTTAAATTTATTTGTAGATAATGCCTGAACAGTGGCTGGGACTTTATTGTAGAAGTGTATACATTTAGAATAAGTTACAAGCAATCCCTTATTTCTAAAAGCAAAAAGGTGACGATTTTTGTGAACATATATTAAATTTTCATAAATGTACTGACAACAAACAGTCATAATATTTATTTCTTTAAATTTTTCTTTGAGAGACTGTCTATAACCAAGCTGATATATAGCATGAACAGCTCTCTTTTGCAGTGCAAACACTATATCAATGTCAGCAGCATGACCCCATAGTAATATACCGTACGTCATGATGCTGTGAAAATAACTAAAGTACACTAATCTAGCGGTCGCAACATTCGTGTACTCTCTAATCTTTCTAACTGCATATGCCGCAGAGCTAAGTCTATCTGCTAGATGGGTAATATGTGGACCCCACTGAAGCTTTTTATCTAACGTGATACCCAAGAAGTCCGTAGTGTCCACAAGTTCCAATCTCTGGTCATTTATAAGTACGTTGTTTTGTACCTCCGCTGTGTTTGGTGTAATGAACCGTAAACACTTTGTTTTTTTACTGTTTAAGTGCAGATTATTCGTCTCAAACCAACGCACTATCTTTGAGAGTGCATTGCTTACCTCGTCATCAATATCCGCACGTCGCTTCACTTTAAAAATAAGTGAAGTATCATCAGCAAACAATACAATCTCATGGCTATCATCTACCACAAACGGTAGATCGTTAATATATATAAGAAACAAGAAAGGACCGAGAATAGATTACCCGAAGACCGTATGCCATTTACATCGACTATCTGAACTCTTTCGCTTAAATATGATTTTAACAGATTTAGGGCTCTATTTTTCACTCCATAATGCTTTAGTTTTAGGAGCAAAGTTTCATGGTGGACGCAGTCAAATGCTTTTGACAAATCACAAAACTCTTCCCAGGCATCAAAGATGTGCTCAATGAGTATAGTACCCGCATTAATTATTGATAAGCCCCTAGTGAAACCAAACTGATTTTTATTCATTAATTTACAAAAATGCATTTGTAGCTGTTGAAGCAAAAGTTTCTCAAAAATTTTACTACAAACAGGCAGCACTGAAATAGGTCTGAAATTAGCAGGGTCAAAAGAACTGCCCGATTTAAACAAAGGTATAACTTTGCTGTATTTCATGAGGTCAGGGAACACACCCTCATCTATGCATTCATTAAATATTATTGCTAATTCAGGTGCTATAATGTAAAGTATGTATTTAACAATATTAGTCGAATGGCCCCATAGGTCTATTGTTTTTTTTAAGTTAATTAATTTGAAGATTTTTATTATATCGCTACCTGTAACATACTTAAATTTCAAGTCAGTAGAAGAAACTGGTACGTGTAATTTAAGCATATCATATTGTTGCGTAGCAACCCTTCGAAGTATATGTCGAGACTTGTCAAACTTCAAGACATTATTAATTTCAACAGCTCCTTCAGCAATACTCGTAGCTCAGCGGAAAAGTGTTTACTTTAGACGCTGTAGACCCGGGTTCGATACACCTACCAGTGTATGGATTTTTTTGGGTTTTGTAAAGTTAAAGGAAATTTCTAGTAAGTTCAGGATCAAATCGAACAGAAAAAAAGGGATGGAAAATGTGTAAGCAGGATAAAAATAGTTAAAAGAATTTTCCAGTACAATTTAAATTTAAAGATGGAATGGGAGAATTATTTTGAAAATAGAACGGATCCAGGGGTATATAAGCCGTACTAAGCGTGGCCTACAGCAGTTCTAGTTCTGACTCGAAAGTGTAAAGAAGAAGAAGAAGAAGAAGAAGAAAAGAAGAAGTAGTGAATAGTGGAAGTGTTCCAAGAAGAAGAAGATAGAAGAGACCTAGTGTTCGGTGCAGTGTGACGCGTTGAAGGTACTGCCTCCCACAAAAGGAACAGCGGCATACCGGCAAGTGCAAGTTCAAAAAGTGAACGCAAATAAAGACTCATTCCTATAAGCGGAGAATTATTTCCAATCCCTGACCCACTCCCGTGTCAATATGCTGCTTTTGGCGAAGAGTTAAGGTATTTGGTCGTGACAATCGGGATTTCGGAGAAGTATTTATCAAATTCATTTGCAATTTCTATTTGCGAATTTATAACGTGATTATTAATATTTAAACAGATAGAGGTGTTACGGCAATTCGATCTACCAGTTTCTTTGTTAATTATACTCCAAGACGCTTTTACTTTATTATTACTGTTTTTAATTTTATCTGCAATGAAACGTGTTTTCGCTTCATGACAAACTATTTTAAAGAGCTTGGAGTATTTTTTTACATATATTTTAAATTCTTCACTATTATTGTAATGTTTCTCATAATAAAGGTCATATAAGCGTTTACGACTTTTGTGGATACCCATTGTAGCCCAATCATTAAAACTATGTTTGTTGTTTACTGTCACCGTTACTGGAGTAAACATCCTGTCAAATTCCTCACAGAAGGAATTGAAGACTAAGTTTTAGTGAAAATTAGCAGTTTCGCCACAGTGTAAAAATGGTATTGTATTTACCAAATTATTTCTAAACCTGTCAAGACGGCTACCCGTAACTGGTATAATCGTCACCTTTTTTGGTCTGACATTGTCCAATCTTGTATTTACTTTTATAAGTTGCCCACTATGGTCGGACTGAAGATTATTAATTATGAGTTTACCAGTAATAGTAACATCTGTAAAAATATTATCTAAACAGGTTACTGTTGTAGAAGTGATTCTAGTAGGTTCCCAAAATACCTTGAACAAATTAAAACTTTGAAATAAATTTTTAAGGCTAGTACAATTGGCCGAAGGTTCAAGCAAGTTTATATTAAAATCTCCACACACTATAATTGACTTGCTAGTTTTGCTAAATTTTGATAGTACCTCCTCCATTCTATGTTGGAATTGTTCATATGATGCAGTGGGGGGGCGGTATACACTTACAATAATAAATTGCTCTAGTTCTATACAAGCTATCTCAATTAGTTGTTCTATAGAGAGATTAACAATATCTCTTCTATTTTTACATTTTAATCTATTATTAATAATAATTAGGGAACCTCCATGTATTGCCCTACTTCTACAAAACGAACTGACTTCTTTATGTTCTCTAAAACTAAACTGGAGCTGATGACTCTTACGCCAATGTTCTGTAATACATGATATATCTATATTACAGCAGCTCAAAAACAGTTCAATTTCTAATTCCTTACTTGAGATACCTTGTATATTCTGGTGAACAATATTTATGAGCTTTATATTATGATTATCTATAGCAGTAACATTTATATTTGGTGAATGTTGCCTATTTTGTATGCTATTGCAAGAGTTGTCCTCCCTTATCAAATAACTTAATTTAAATTAATTGAAGAAAAATCTTCATTGTTATACATTGTTGTTTTTGTACATTAGTACTAATACATTCCCCAATAGGGGCTTGTATGTCGATTATTTTACAATTTTGCCCAATAGAGGCATGTTTATTAAATAATACTACAGAGGAAGTAGTTTGTTGACTAAGACTATAAGCTACTAAAGTAGCCAGCTGTCGCTTAACTCTAAATGGTAGGTATAGGTTACCATTGGTTATTTTCAGTTTATAATTAATGAATTTATTTGTGTCAAATAAAATTAAATTTTCATTGTTGTGGAATGTCGCATTATACAAAGTTGTATTTAATTTAAATATTTTTCTATTTTGCGTATGGGAGTGTACACATCATCACTTTAGATTTTGTGTTATTGGAAATATTAATTAATTTTTCTATATTTTTAATTAGGTCCTTATTTCTAATATTATGAGAGTTATTACCAAACATTATACCTATGATCGTTTTTTCTTTTAGATTTATTTTTGGTATGGAATTTATGAGGTTATTGAAAGTTATATTGGGTTTACATATATTTATCAACTCACAATTCTTTGCAACTACATTATTTAATAAAGGTCCAAACCCTTGGCCAATTTTGTCTGAAAATAATATAAACCTACTTGATGCACTTGTATCCATACTTTGACTAGTTTTTAATGCGGATACACTTTGGTCTTGATAATTTTCTAATGAATGTTTATTAGTTGTGCTGGAGCAGTGGCACATATTATTATTATTGTTTATAAAGGATTCAAAGCGTTCCATGTTTTCATTGCCTAATTTAATTAAGCAATCAGCCTGCTTTATATGTTCTGATATTTGCTCCTGCGCTGAATTATATTTTTGAGTAATGTTTTGCAACATTGTTTCTAGAGAAGATATTTTATTATTTAATATATCTGTATCAATTTTATGTATTGCATGGGACTCTGTTAATTCTTTATTATATTTTTGTAATTTTTTCAGCAACTCTTGGTTTTTTGACCTAATTTTGCAAAATTTTTGGCCTAGGAATTGGTTATTATGGAGTTTGCTACTTTTTGCTATAAAATTTTTGATTTTTAAATATTTCTTTATCTTTTTATGAGAATTTGTTGTAATATAATTCTTATTATTAGTGGAGCTTTCATTTGTTAAATCTACAGTTACCATGCTTTGTTTTTGAAGCAATTCAGACTCAAGTATGTTTATTCGACTTAAAGTCCATTCATATTCAGAACTACATTTGTCAAATGAATTAATGATTTTATGTAAGCTGTCCCTTTCTAAGGTTAAATCTAAACATTTTTGGTGCATGTCTGCCAGCTCGGACTTAAGAGAAGAGTTTGTTTTAAATACTTTTTGGATCTCCAATTCACACTCTTCCCGTTCATTTAAAAGTGTTTGACAAAGATCCTTTGACTTCTTTAGCTCCTTAGCAGCACAGCTCAGCTTGTTTTCCATTTCTTTCATGGTAGCCTTCCGGGTTTGCATAGTGAGGCTTGAAGTCTTGGGAACTTGTAGGCAGTAGTTAAGTAACTGTCAAAATATAAAGCTATGTATAATCTTGTTATAATAGTGTGTGAGAAGAGGATACAGGTTTACAGAATCTAGAAATTAACTCCAAAAGTGCAGAACTCAATGGTTTACTATGGTTAATTGCCATTTAGATTAGTTACTATATTATATATTACAATACTATGACTACATAAAATTAAAACTATCATTACGTGAAAGCGTACCAAGAGTACTGGCAGCATTTCCGCGCTGGATAGATAGGCTGATCCGTTGACCGATATAGCTTCCAGCGCTTGGGTTTCCAGTAGCCTTATTGAGGCGCGAAGATAGTATTTTGAACATTCTCCGCGCCTCTGGGCCCCACGGGCCAAGTTACTCTGACACCAAACGGCACAAAGATGTATGACTCACTGAGACCAACATATTTGCGACGCTTGCTGTCTTCGGCAGATGAAGCAGCAGCCCCAGCACCAACTGGCGTAGCTTGGACATGCCCTACACAAATTTCATTTTATTTTTAAAACTTATTATCAATAATATATTAATCAAACATAACACTATTTTGAACAATGCACGGTATATTCTTTGGAGATTTCACCCCTTCAAAAAGTGTTTAACTATAAATATATTTTTATTTATCGCATGTGCCAGTCATGAGCACGGATGAGTCGGTGACGCGAACCCATAAGGTTTTCCCCTTCTTAAGATGATTTCACTCCTAAAATCTGTTTTTCTATAATAATTAACAAAACGCGAAAAAAAATTAACAACGGTGCACGCCGCTTACAAAAAATATTGAGAGAAACCACACATTCTATTATTTTCAACTGTTGACGTCCGACTAGATTAATAACACCTAAACTCAAATTGAAAACAAGATAAATGCTATCAATATTTCTTTATATTTTGAGGATGCATACCAAAGAGTTCAACGGCATTTTTCCGTATATTTAAAGTAATTTTCGTTTTAAAACGTGGTGATTTTCCCTTAAGTTGTTTGTTTTTATAAGTGTTCGTTAACACATACATCGCGTTCAATTGGTTATCCTCAATTTATTTTCTCATGTCCCAAGATAATGATTACAGTTTGCACGACATACGAAAACATTCTTTGATAAATCATTTGGGTCTTTAAATATTTAGCGGGCAATGCGGAAGTTGAGTTAAATATTAAACAGATATTGTTTTGAAGAGAAATTCTTAAAACAAGTGTAAGGTCGCACGTTTAAATAATTAATGTTTTAATCACAATTACCATAGATATCTTAATAAAAAGAAAATAGAAGCGACATAGCCACTTTAAAAATTTCTTGAGGATTACATTCCATGCTGCTTTTAACATGTCCTTCAATATATCTAATATAATATAATCTTACACTCCTGCAGTTACACAAATCAAAATATTATATTTCATCGGTCACTCCTTTTTAACCAAACTGCTGTGTTTTTTAAACAGAATGTCAGATTGCAATCATTGTTCACTATTATACTATCCTATTGCTGTACACAATCGCGCAAATCTGTAGCAATGAAATACGTAGCAAAAAACAATATTTGTAATAATAATAATGTAACTAGTCTTAGCTAGAAATATAAAAACTTCTTGTTCTTGCATTTAAATTTAGAACGCGTTTATTAAATTTGAAACTTCTAACATTTTCCACAGTATCTCATATTGTTTGAGGTTAATTGTGAAATAATAAAACTAATATCAAACTATAGTATAGGAAGCATGGCGTAGATCCCCGCAGTTGACAAATATTTATAATATGGTGATTACCTTAAACAGGCGTCATAACTCATGGTAGGAATACATCAAACAAATACAATAATAATTATCAAACAGTGAAATAAAAAAAAAAAAAATTATAGTGTCGAATACAATACACATTATAGATCATCAAATTGTACTGTCTTTTATTCGGTTAATTTAAATTAGCATGGAATAAAGTTTACTTATTAATATTTTTTTTATGGAATAGGAGGACAAACGAGCGTACGGGTCACCTGGTGTTAAGTGATCACCGCCGCCCACATTCTCTTGCAACACCAGAGGAATAACAAGAGCGTTGCCGGCCTTTAAGGAAGGTGTACGCGCTTGTTTTGAAGGTACCCATGTCGTATCGTCCCGGAAACACCGCACAAGGAAGCTCATTCCACAGCTTTGTAGAGCGTGGAAGAGAGCTCCTTGAAAACCGCACTGTGGAGGACCGCCAAACATCCAGATGGTGGGGATGATAACCTAACTTATGGCGTGTCGTGCGAAGGTGGCATTGGGTTGATTATTTAAAAAAATCCTTAACACTATATAAAAAAATGTCGATTGACCATTTAAACAGGAGTTCAGAAAATCGTTTGTGTGGTAAGTTTTAAATTCTAGATGATTTAATAATATAAGATTATAACATTGCGTAGCTACTATTTAGGTATAATGTTGTTCTAGGACAGTGGCCATATCAGTCTATCCGGTAATCGGCTGGAATCTGCCGTGAATATGTAAGCATTATTGTGTTTTGGTCTGAAGGGCGTCGTAGCTAATGATATTACTGGGCGAATGAGACTTAACATCTTATGCTTCTTCTCTCTCAGTGCGCCATTTGTTTCCGAAGCGATAGTAATGTCTAGTATAATAGAAATAACATCAAGAATAATTCTGAAGGAATCAATTTTGAGAAAATAAATGCTTTTTATGCCTTTTATGTCTCAAAATGACGAGCGCTGACTCAAAAATTCTACTACAATTGTAGTGTTGCTCAGTTTTTTAAGAATCCTGAGCGGCACTGCAATGCAATGGGCAGGGCGTATCAATGACCATCTGCTGAACGTCCTGCTCGTCTCGTCCCTTATTGTCATAAAAAAAAACAAGTCGGACGCAAGTCGCAACGTATGGACAGCCTCTGAACCGTCGCAGATAATTTCAATGGTATATTTAATTATTAGGTCGTTTCACTCAATGTATTTCTATTTGTAGCCAACTGGCGCCATATTAGCGCATAAGCTGCTAGTTAAAAATAACATTTGAACTATTAATCGTATCACCGCAAATTAGTTTATTCCTCTCGACATCACTGATTGGTTCATCTGCCTGTGAAATATTATATGGTGAGCTATAAATTTATCGTGTACATTAAAAATTAACAGAACATCCAACCGTTTTAGATTTATTGATGCTTGCTGTATTTGGATTATTCTAAATGGATACCATACTGTTTTGTTATTGGTCCTAATGTGCTCTTTGGTAATACGGTTATCTCCGTACATAGATGAGTTTATATACTTACAACCTTAGCTTACGACTGTGTTTGAATATTATTTGTGGCATTATTACTAGTTTTTTTACAGTTTTTTTTTGTTGACTTTCCGCGTCGTGGGGAGTCTTTCCTTTCCGAATTATGGCGAGAGAAGTGGAGAAGTGATGCCTGGTCTGTGTCATGCTCGTACGCGGGCGTTGCTTGTGATGCATAATCGGTTCTGTTGTAATGAACTCTGCCTGTCATGATAATTAGACATAATTATGATAATGAAACACAAAAAGACAAAAATTTGTAAATTTCGCCTAGATAGACAAAGACCGCTGTGAAAACGTCGTAAAAAGAGAAAGAGACTCTATCTACAGGTGTCAATTATCTAAGTCTGACATTATAAATATCGTTTTTTCTCCATGAATCAACCAAAGAGCATTCATTCTTTCACTGAGGACCCCAATTATTAAAACCAATCTTTATTTCCTATCGTTTTAACTTCCCGCTAAAAAAATTTAAAAGTTTCAAATCTTGAGAGGGTTATGGTTTTACCCCGTTTTTCGATCAAGTTTTCATCAGGTCTCGACGTTTTATGGTCCTGGGAAGCTTCCCTGACTATTCCCGCGATGGTGTCCGTACGTCTGTATATATGTATAGTGTGTACCCCTATGTGCGTGTATATATATGTGATATATATGTATGTAAACCTCTTGCATGTAAAAACTATTGAACAGCTGGATTGATATCGTCGCGGTGGGCGCTATTCAAAAAGTCTTGACCAAACTTAAATTTTGAATATAATTCGGACCGATTCGGACCGGTACATTTAAAAAAATCGTTTAAGTATGGAATTAGCGGGAAGTTGCAGGGATGGCCTTTAGGGTCAACAATTTTCCTAATTTTCTTTTTCATCTAATAATTGAAGTCTTATATAACTTAATGTATTTAATCAACTTGTTTATATTATAATATTAGTTAATAATAATTAGTCATAATAAGTATGTAGGTAATAGTTCATTGTGACGACTATGAATGTTGTGTACATCTATCTGTTATTGGTACTCACATCAGTAATATTATTTCCCATAAACTATATTATGTAATTGTTATATTTGTGTACTATTCATGTATTATTAAAATATTTTAATTTGAATAAAGAATCAATTAAGAATTAAAATTATCTAAATGTAAAAATACTAACAGGATTTGAAAAGCGATTCTTAACAAACGAACATCAGATTTTTACAAATAGAAAAATGAAAATATACTCCTAAAATAGTATTCATCTATTTTGTGGAAAAATTTCAAAACGTTCAGGTTTGATTTTAAAACTTTATGATTTGCGACTTTGAACAAAGGAAATTACATTTTTATCTACTTAAAAATATTAAGAAAATGTTGTAAACACGATGTTGTGTAAAAATTTCAAATGGATCCGTGACGGCCTTTGGTAGATTTACAATTTTTAAATAACGAATAATAGATTTTTGTAAGTATCTTTAGATTTATATGATCTAACCTTAAGGTATCTATAACTAGAGGCACGTTTGCAAACACTAATTTAGAATAAATAGACAATATCGACAAATATGTGTATTTCTTGAAGAATTCGTATTCTTGTTTCATCATCATCATCAGCCGGAAGACGTCCACTGCTGGATAAAGTCCTCCCCCAAAGATCGCGACGGTGATCGGACCAGATCGTCGGTCCATCTTGTGGAGGGCCTACCAACACTACTCCTTCCTCCAGATCTTGTTTACGTCTTTATAATTCATAATTAAGCAGGTCATTTAAAAAAAAGGTCCTAATTATCACGAAAGTAATTTACGACCGATGACTATCTTTATTCTCATAGGAATAATATTATTGAGAATTGCGACGAGTGCCGCGTGACGCAGTGGAATGTTCCGTTCGCGGAAAATATAACGAAAACAAATATTGGAAAATTTACGAAGGTATCGATCGCTATTTTTGTCAAACCCAATTCGCCGATCTAAAATAAGGCGACAAACTAATTAAAGATTAATGATGATTCAAGTGTTTGTTTCTATCGGATTTAGATTCGCATTGAGTCTGAGTTTAATTAATGATCCGGGATATTTTAAGATGTATGTCATATATTTACCTGCGGCTTATTATACCCTCATTGATGACGGGCTTAAAATACTTGTACTTCTTTTTCACTTTTGTACCAGCCTTTGGCGAGTCAACAGTTCCTGAAGATACCTTGGGCGCAACTTGGTGCAAAAAACACCAGAGATCATCGTTTAATACATTGCTTCGAAAGTCAAGATGAACGTACGCCAGTGTTAAAAAACTTGTTAGTTACTTACCGGCGCAAAGGAACCTTGACCTTGTACATGGGGCACACTAAAGGTTTTGCACTTCTACCTAATCGGAACAATGTGATGTCGTACAATAAACATTTATAATTAAAGAGCCTGAGGGTGTTCGCTTTATTCCCAGTCCGTGGTGTCATTAAGAAAATCGTTTATGCTATAATAACCTTCCCCACACAAACGTTTTTTAACAATTCTTTTAAATTTCGTAACACATTTGTTTTGTACATTTTCTGGGATCATATTGTAGAAGCATATACATCGCCCAACAAAAGATTTACCAACTCGACCCAACCGAGTAGTAGGCATAACAAGTCTATGTTTGTTGTAATGTCACATGTTTCTAGAAAATTCCTCAATGTGCTTATGCAGAACATTATCAAAAATGTATTGAGAAGCAACAATCAAATGTTTATTTCTTAAATTATTTCTCTTAATGATTCTTTAGGACCTAGGTTATAAATCGCGCGAATAGCCCTCTTCTGCAGCACAAAGATGGTATTATTCTCGGCCGCACTGCCCCATAACAATATACCATAGTACATAATACTATGAAAATAACTAAAGTATACTAATCTCGCCGTATACTAATTTTCTTAACCGCATATGCTGCAGAACTAAGCCTATTCGCCAATCCTTCAATATGGGGGCCCCACTGCAATTGGAATCAAGAGTAATGCCAAGAAATACAGCAGATTCCACTGGTTTTACCACCTTTCCATTTAATAAAACATTCACATCTACATTTTTGACTTTTTGCGCGGTGAATTCAATATATTTGGTTTTATGACTATTTAACAATAAGTTATTGGCGCTAAACCAGTACACGATGTCAGATAGGGCATTGTTTACTTCGTCATATAAAACTTGGCTTCGTTTCACTTTGAATATAAGTGAAGTGTCATCCGCAAACAATACCACCTTGTGTTTTTTTTTCTACAAGGTTAGGTAGATCATTTATATAAATTAGGAAGAGGAAGGGTCCAAGAACAGACCCTTGTGGTACAGCCATACTGAGAGGAGTCCCAGGTGATCTCCTGCCATTATACTGGTACTTACCATGTAGTAAATATTTCTATGGGGCAACGCTGCCGTTACTTATTACCTAGGTCCTAAATAATCATTTAGAGAAAAATTAACATATTAACTGTTACTTCTCAATATATTCTTGATAATGTTATGTATGTACATAGTCTTGACATATAATTTGCTAGAAACTATCATTACCATAACAACAGAAACAAATATAAACTTATAATGCCTACTACTCGGTTAAGTCGAATTAGTAAGTCTTTTGTGTCCCACGTGTTTGTAAGACCCCAGAGAATGATCAAAACAAATATATTACCAAATTCAAAAGAATTGTTAGAAAACCTTTATGTGGTAAAGGAGACTATAACATAAATGACTTTCATTATGATACCACAGATTGGGAATGAAGCCACCACCCAGGCTAATTAATAATTAGTTTTATTGTACGATATTACATTTTAACCATATTTATATGAAGAAAAAGAAGCCCTCTGAGTTTGTTGCGACCGTTCTTCTCAGGTCTGAGGCATACTTTTTCGAATGGGTGGTAGTTTTTGACATTCATTAAGTGATATTATATCCATCCTATTTTGAATTTAATAATGTTTACCATCAATACTAATATTAACTTTAATTCATGTCAACATCATATTTCACAGGCCTTTGACTTATGTGAATAGTTTTATTTACTTCTCGTCTTAAGCAATTTCGATTATTCAAACACGGATTGCTTTAAGTAAAATGTAATTAAACCAAATTAATTATTTTGTGCGTTAGCAGGATGTTTCAAAATAAACTTTTGTGAGTATCTCTCGAGTTCGTTGAACCTCGTAATTGTGTTCTACTTTCAAACAATATAGGAGAGTAAAGGCAAGTCGCTTTGTAGTGAGGTGCTTATTTTTTAATTAAGGATTTAGCCGTTAGGTGAATGACCGTGCGTGTGATAATATGATTTTCAGTTCAGCGAATTTAAAATGTAATAATAATATATTTATTAATAATTTGATTATCATGACGTCACATACATTTGTAACACTTGTTGGATGTTTGCGCGTATAATAATAACAATGCAATAATTTATGGTTACAATTTTTTACGTATTTAAATAATATGTATATTTATATATACACAGTTAACCAACGCAGAAAAACAAAAATCAAAAAATTAGAAATATTTTTCACATTTAGATTTACTTTATCTATCTTTATATATATAATTCTTGTGTGCGTGTGTATGTCACTGAACTCCTCCTAGACGGCTGGACCGATTCTAATGAAACTTTCTGTGTGTATTCAGGTGGATTCGAGAATGGTTTAGATTCACAATTGAACTGCCTCCTAAGCGGCTGGACCGATTTTGATGATATTTTTTTGTGTTCCAGTGAATTTGAGATTGGTGTGTGTCTTCAGGTGGATTCGAAAATGGTTTAGATTCACAATTAAACTACCTCCTAAACGGCTGGACTGATTTTGATGACTTTTTTGTTTGTTTCAGTGAATTTGAGATTGGTTTAGATTCTCAATTCCGCCCATATAATATAATTCTCCTGCTCATGTGTATGTTAGTGAACTGCTCCTAACGGCTGGACCGATTTTTCAAATTTAAGACGTGTGTACAGGACAACGTCTGTCGGGTCCACTAGTATATATATAAAAATTAATTGCTGTTCGTTACTCTCGCTAAAACTCGAGCACGGCTGGACCGATTTGGCTAATTTTGGTCTTGAATTATTTGTGGAAGTCCAGGGAAGGTTTAAAAGGTGAATTAATATGAAAGTGTTCGGAATTTAATAAAAGCAACAATTTTGTTTTTCCATTGATGTGTCCCCCGTCGTCCGATATTTGTTTTGTATGGACATATTTTCTATGAGAAAATTTATTGGACAGTTCTGCTGTGAAACAATTTCATTACAACAACAGGGTGCATATTTTACGAAATAATTCTTGGTGATATGAAATATTATTGACAAATTAATAAAAAACATTATTTTATTTATTATATACAGAACAACGTCTGTCGGGTCAAATAGTAATAAATAAAAAAAAAATCGCAAATCGTATTGTATGTATAAAATATATCTTATTCATTGATACATTGTCGACCAGTGCTGAAGCCTTTGTAAACGATAAAAAGTGAAAAAATAATAATAGTAGGATTTTGATGCTACAATATATTGATGTGCTCAAATTTTCCGAACACTTAACAAAGTAATGAATATTTCTTTTGTCACAACAAGTCAACAAGTTTAGATTTCTACGAACAAAAAGCCTATTGTTTTTTTTTTTGACGTGAGAGTTTTAGATAGGAGAAGAAGAAGAAGATCGGAGAAGAAATAGGATAGAAGTTACGATTTTTTTTCGATATTAAAGTCAAAATAAGATGAAAAAATATATATAAGTTACAAATCAAAAAAAAATATATACTGTATTTGGGATAAAAAAAAGTAAACTTTTCACCAAATTTCGAAAACAGTAAATTTTTGTAAAAAGTTAAAATAAAAAACCAAAAACTTGGTTATTTGACTTTTATTACCTAAATTTTGAGGTTCTGTGAAAAAAGTGTAAATCAAAACTTGTACAACTTTTTATTACCTACAACTTTGCTATTTAACTTTTTTCCAGAGGACTTGTAGTTTCGCTGGAAATCGAGTTAACCGTTTTTTACCCTTAATAACCACTTAATTTCCACTTCTCGACCTTTATTTTTTTGGTTTCAAAAATGATAGACCCTGTTCTATTTTTAGTAGACCAGTCTGTACATAGGAAATAGTTCATCTGATATCATAAAAAATCATCTATAGGGAGTAGGAAATACTTTTTAGTAAATAATCCACATGAAAGGCCGTTGAACTTTCGAATGTTTTCTTCAATTTGTGAGATCCGAACGTCAATGTTAAGTTTCTTTATCCAGTCCTTTGTAAATATTGACTCAGCAAATCTTTTGGAGTTAGGTTTTCTAATATGTTTTCTTTGAACATTGATTTACCTACTATTATACGTATATAGGCATATTTGCGAATGTTCTACAAACTATGTGAAAATATTAACGCCTGCCGTTACACACATATTCTTGTTATGCCTACTACTTGGTGAAGTCGTGTTAGTAAGGCCTTTCTGAAGCGAAAGTTTTTCAAGAATCCTGAACGTCACTGCATTGTAATGGGTAGGGCGTATCAATTATCATCAGCTGAACGTCCTGCTCGTCTCGTCCCTTATTTTCATAAAAAAAAAACATAACAGAAGCGATTTTCTCAGAGACTCCCTAGATTGGGAATGGAGCGACCTGCGATCAGGCTATTGGAATAATAAATTTTACTATTACATTGTAACGATATTTTTATGAAAAAAGAAGCCCGCTGAGTTTCTTGCCCCCATTCTTCTCAGTAGTTTTTGACGTTCATTATGTGATTTTAAATCCTATTTTGAATAAAAACAATGAAATTTGATTAATTCTGCTTTGTGTTTTTAAATTTACGATTTTTTTTTTTAAATCAATGTGGTGGAGGTTAGAGAAAGGACTCTAAATTGTACTGCATGTTGTTTTTTGTTTGTTAGTTTATTTGTACTTTCGCCGCTGTTCATACGCCGATTAGATTTTCTTCATTTAATATAGTACACTCATATTTACATTATAAAATAAGATTTGATGATGGCATCTATGAGCAATCGAGGTAACTCCTCAAAGTTTTTTTTTTTATGGAATAGGAGGACAAACGAGTGTACGGGTCACCTGGTGTTAAGTGATCACTGCCGCCCATTCTCTTGCAACACCAGAGGAATCACAAGAGCGTTGCCGGCCTTTAAGGAAAGTGTACACGCTTTTTTTGAAGGTACCCATGTCGTATCGTCCCGGAAACACCGCACAAGGAAGCTCATTCCACAGCTTTGTAGTACGAGGGAGAAAGCTCCTTGAAAACCGCACTGTGGAGGACCGCCACACATCCAGATGGTGGGGTTGATATATACAGGTAAAGCTTCAAAATACATGTCCCGTTTTGTATGGAGAATGTTTATTTTGCGGTCACGAAATAAAACCAAACTGCGATGCTTTATTGAACATTTAATTAAGTAATCTAAAATAGGTGCGTCAATTATTTTAAACGCCTGCATTTTTGTTAAATTAATTATTATCAAAGTTTTTTTTTATAACTGCTACCATTGTATAGAAACAATTCAAAGCAGAAATATATTGTCTTTATTACTAGCCTTATGTCAACATGATATTAATGTTATCTGCCTTCAACTGTCAACGTCAAAATGTTTGTTTAGCGAAAAGTCCAAGAATAAGGAATCCAGCCCGACTTGTATTATTATATTATAAGTACCTATCGGTTATTTTGGTTGATATGATGCTAGAAAACCGATCCATTGTTAAGATGACGATTGTTTGGTACCTTGGGCATGCAATATATAGACATTTCTCACTGACACAAGCAATCAAATTTTGGTCTCGCTCGATGATTTGCGTAGCCAATCTACTAAGTACTAACGTCAGTGGGATAATGCATGGAACAGAAAAAAACTAGTGGAAGTGGCATGTGGGCGTTACTCTGTTTGTATTGTGTACAAATGTACCTACTTAAGTGAGACCAGTCATTTGACGTCAAGTGAAGCATAATTATCTTTAAAAAAATACAAATATGCCTTATTGTGCCATATTGGACTGTAGTAATTATAGCCACAATATAAATATGTACAATGTGCAGTGCAAAATATGCAATAAAAAATGAACCATAATGTTAAGACGTATGATTCATTTTCCTTTACGTTTAATTGATGTAACTTATGTTAGAATAATTAATGTAAACAATAAAAATATCTTGCTACTCAATAAGTACATGCATGTACATATCGATATAATTTTTTCTTTATAAATTGTATTCATTTATTGCTATTTTCCATGCACCCTGCGATAAGGGTGTAAGTAAGCAAAATGTTATCATAGGTTGTGCTAATTGTGTACAAGAGAGACTACGATAAATTCAAATTAATAGTTTTAACTGTCTCTTAGCTTACAGCTAGTTATTTTTTTAACAAATATGTGTAAGATTCCAGTTAAACTATTTATGCGTTAATTTTTAAATATAGATAAACATTTTTTTAATTAAATATTTGGCATATATTGAGGTTTCACCAATAAGGTTGAGTCGAGGTGGACTAGAAGAAAAACCTCATCAAATCATGGAGTAGAGGAAATACTTCATAGAATTGTAAAAAATAAATCGAAAACCATGAATAAGTAATATACTTTATCAACCCTGATTACATCATTTCTAGTTTTCACTAACTTATCGACATGTTTATAAATTTTCGTACAACACTAGGTATTTTGACAGAAGTCAAATCTATGGTTACAGAGTTCCTATTACTTGAAGTTTTTATATGTTATTTTTTGCATTTTCAGAAAAAGTTCCGAGGTTGTCATTATCTCTTTAAGAATATGAGATTAGCGTAATGGTTTTAAGTTCGAAATTGATGTAAATAAATTTGTAGTTATGTCTTTTCGTGATTGTGAATTTAGGCCCATCATAAAGCAGGAGTTAAGTGTGTGTATTACATATTTCATAAAATTTAATAGTAGATAAATGTGTGAGTTTGGCGTTATAGGTTTCCACAGTAAAATGACATGATGCCACTTCTACTAGTTTTTTCTGTTCTGTGGGATAATATATCTATGGTAGATGGAGTCTGACTTCAAAGCGACTTCTTTTTGTCCTTGTTATCAGATTTTAAATGGAAACATATAACTCGCGATTTGTATGACACTTTGTGTTAATGTGCGTGCATTGCTCAAAATTGAGGTTAACTCTAAACTTAATATTTTTCGTCGTTTTCACAGCTGTCATAGTCTATCTAGATGTATTAATGATCTAACAATCAATTGAATGAATTTGAATTGATCAAACAATTGGAACTGAATATCTTCCTCGTCAAACGTCATTTCGTTTGCGACAGGAACTAAGTTTTGTTTACACAAGTCAGAGTAGACGGCGTGTGAAAGAGAGAGAAACATGTTTCAGAAACAAAGTTTCGTTGAATATTTTCAATAAACTTTCGCTGGACACCCGGCTTATTTTTTCACTTTTTAGTTACCTTGTTTTAGAGGACTGTTAATTAACTAATATTAATACTAACGTTATAAAGTGAAGATCACCATAATTTAATTATGTCCTAGATTTTAATATTTATTAAGCTTAGATGTTAGCCCGGATGATGGCGAAACTGAATTGGCAATGGGCACGGCTCATAGCTCGACGGACAGATGAGGCAGAAAAGTCCTCGAAAGGCGATCACGTACTGGAAGACGCAAGGTTGGGAAGTCCACAAGATTGGATGAAGGCAACACAGGATCGTAGTGGATATCTTTGAAGGGCTTATATTTTGTAAAGTCATAGTAGTAAGTAAAGCACGTTAATACACGTGTACCTTTATCATTTTGTCTATTCCTTGTATATGGATGTATCTGTATTTGTTTCCAAAGTTTTCATTTCATTTTAATTCTCATCGCTAACAAGCCTGACCGTTGTACTAATGACATCGTTAACATCTTAAACTCAAAGCTAACGAACCCGAGCGATTTGTTATTTTGTTCTCCCGATATCCTTACTAGAGTTCGCCTATTTACAGAAATTTAATATTTGACAAAGGGCAAAGACCCTTGAATGCTAGTGCTAGGACAATGAACTTTTGTTGATATTAACTATAATATACCGTCATTGTTTCAAAAATAGTAAAAGCAAATCCTGAAATTCAGATTTGAATAGGCCCAGACTAATATGTTCTTATCTAATAACACAATTTCTGTCTGTATAAATATTAGTTTTATTTGTATGATTTGTAAATACAAAGACTAATTCTTTATTTGATTTAAGAACCATATATTGATCGTTTATACAAACTAAATTAATAGAATCTCTCTCAGACGGAAGTCGTTTCAAAATAATTGAACCTGAATAATTGAACTTGATAAATTGTATCAATTGAATATAAGTGTACTTGTACAAAACGAGCTTCATTATTGGATTAAATAAAATATTAATGAAACCGCACATACAAATCTAAGTTCCAAAAATCCCTTTACTACAAAATTTATCTATTTACATGAGTTAAAATATTTTTATCGTTGACTATATTTCCGATTTCACCATCGTTTTCAATGTCCGTCTTGATAATCTCAGCAGAATCCTCCATTATTGACCTCAATCCAGATGTAACACAAGTACCAATGCTATCACTATTTGTCGTTTCGAAATCTTTGTAAGTTTTCAGCAAATCACAAACTTGTTCCTCCACAAGATTTGGATTCTTACGATGCTTCCGGAATGCGTTTAATATACGTGAGAATAAATTGATATTCTTTTTAGGAAATGGTAATATTTGGTGCATCGATAAATGCGTTGTTACTTCTACGGCTTGTGGGAGAGTTGACGAAACGTTCTGACCAACACTGCAAGCGCTTCTTACTGCTTTGCAAGAAGTTGAAGCACTAGTTTTGTCTATGAGACGCTTTCTTAAATAATCCACACTAGCTCTGTAAAATGCATCCACATCATCTGTGTATATAATAGTGTCTATACTTGGAACTTCTTCATTACTTTTAGAACAAGCTGCTAAAGTCTGCTTTCGCATAACTCATTGATAGAACTTGATCGCATGATTAGTATACTCGCCCTTTGTCAGAATTTCATAAAAAATAAACTTACGAAATACAAATAATTTCCCTAATTTAACAATTCCTGCCTTCTATTATGCTTTTTGACAATAAGTCAAAACTTGAATGTCAATCCTTATTAAATAAGTGAGTAAAGTGATGATGTAAAAAAGTTTTTATGTGATTAATTCAACTATAAATAATTTAAAACTATAGACCTGTGAAGAAGCAAATCATAATATAAATCAATTAACGATTAATTCCCTTGTTGTAGATATATCTGAAATACTTCGGTCATTGACGCACAGTAAACAATTACTATGTATGCTCAAAAATTGTCTGAAACAGAAAATTTTTACAAAAAAACACTTCCAAAATAATGGACATAATATGCATTAAAAAATATAAAATAATAAATACAATCTGTAGTTACAAACCTACCTTGGCTGACACCGACTCCAAAAATAACAATAATCGTAACTAGAATTAGATTAATTAATAAGATTGTATAAAAATACGCAATTATTTTTATACTTTTTAGATTATTTTATATATTGTTTTGGAATAATGTTTTTAAAGTCATTGTTGTTTTTTTTTTTTTTTAATTTTTCAGTAAATCTGAAGTACACTAACTAATAAATTGTCGAAATATGTGTAGATCTCCTAAATTTTGCAATGCAGCAATGAACGTAAGCACATTGCAAGTTGATTACAGAGAGTTAAAGAAATTCTGTTATAGATCTGTAAGTCGTTGAGGAGTTCCATTGATCATCATAATCGACTACGACAATTACTTGACCATAACGACGTTACGGTAACTCAAATATCCGGATAGCATATAAAGATTCGGCTTAGTATCGTTAATTTGCTCCAAATAATTAAAGACTTGCGTTACTTTGTCATGGATTCCACAATCAGAACCTAACCAAACTCTTACCGAACTACCTTTGAAGCATATCCTTTCCAATAAAAAAAGTATCATCGAAATCGGTTGGCACGATTTTTAGTTATTCGTAAATTTTCGCGCACATAAGAAGGCATGAAAGGCATAAAAGGCATTTATTTTCTCAAAATTGATTCCTTTAGAATACTTTTTGATGTCATTTCTAATAACTACTACATACTACTACCGCTTCGGAAACAAATGGCACTCTGAGAGAGAAGAAGTGGCGCAAGTAACTCTCCCAGCATTCTTTTTTGCGCTCTTTTCAATAGAAATATGCAATATTGTACAGTCATTTCTATCGCTATAAAATAATCACAATCTAGTCCCAGGCTGTCCGATCATTTAGATATTCAGCAGTGGAGTAATAGGATTTACGACAGAGCCATTTTTTTTATAAAACATTTAAATTTATTTATAGATAATGCCTGAACAGTGGCTGGGACTTTATTATAGGAGTGTATACATTTACCCTTAAAGCTATTATGTATCTTATGAAGCATGATTACAATGAATCATAATTAGAAGAAAAAGAATTATCAAAATCGGTTCACCCAGTCGAAAGTTCTGAGATAACAAACATAAAAATAAAACCTACGGATTGAGAACCTCCTCCTTTTTTTAAGTCTGTTAATAACTTTGCGTACGCCTCTTTTAAGCAGAGTTTTCGTTCAGTTGTGTTTTGTCTTGGTGTGGTTAAGTTTATTAAAATAAAACATAAATATAACAACATTTTGAAGTTGGTGTCAAGTTAAAAATAAAAAAGGACATTCTTTGCTATGTTTTGTTGCAAAAAATAAGCCTTATGAATTCGATCGGTATTATAAAACTACAGGGTATTTTTTTCTCGATTCCCGGTTCAATCAGGCAATTATTTAAAAATCAATGTGCACTCATTTAAATTGTTTTTTAAACTATAAAAAAGTCATCTTTCAGTGTGGGACGTCCTGTATATTATAGGGTCACGATCCTTTCATATCAAGTTAATTATAATAATGTGTCGAGTAATTATAATACAATTTCGACAAGTAATTGAACTTCCGGTGCTTAATAATATTATAGGTATATATTACAAATTCTTAAATAAGTCCCAATGTTTGTAATTAAAATTTTCAGCTGATTTGTTTCCCATATTATGATTTTAATTCAAATATTTTTATTCAAAATATGATTCAAAATCACTTATTGAACGTCAAAAACTACCACCCATTCAAAAAAGACTGCCTCAGACCTGAGAAGAATGGGCGCAAGAAACTCAACTCTCAACTCTTTTTTTATATTAAAATATGGATTACAATGTGATATCGTACAATAAACATTTGTAATTAAGAGCCTGTCATTAAGAAAATCGTTTATGCTATAGTAACCTTTCCTACACAAACGTTTTTTAATAATTGTTTTAAATATCATATTGTAGAAGCATATATATCGCCCAACAAAGGACTTACTAACTCGACCCAACCGAGTAGTAGGCATAACAAGTTTATGTTTGTTCCTCGTGTTAGCATCGAGAATTTCAAATGATTTTAATATTCAACAGCTTCGGCTTAAATAAAAAACAGTTGCATCTCGCGACGCCCAACACAAGTGATAACTTAAACTAATCTAAGTTGAAAATTTAAATTATTACTTAAATTTATGTACTTATATTTATATGATATTAATAAATAAGAAAGGTTATTTTTTAATAAATATTTTACTGATTTTAAAAGTTATTCTGTTCTTAGTTATGATACTCGAATATGTACATTAGAATATAGTGTATGTACATTTTAAGATACATTTTTGAATCCTATAAAAGTATCTTATGAAATTGTAACACTGTATGTCATCTAAGAATCTAATTTGTTATTTTTAAAGTGATATTTCTCACTTCTGGGATTAATTAAATCTAAAAATCGAGATATATAATATATTGTAATATAATTTACAATATCACATTATTGCGACGACAATACAGTACCAAGTTAGAATGGCGAGTGGCGACAGAATATATGTTTGTTTATTAATTAGAACGATGTCGTATATCGAATTGTTTCTAGGTCCCAATATGGACAGTGATTTTTGCTATCATCAGTAAAAGATATTGTTATATGTAGGCACTGGCTTGAACCCTTTGCCTGTCCTAATAATAGACGAAGGAACTAAAAAAAAAAATTTAAATAAATTTAAAAATATCTGAATCAACTTGTATGATTTAAAATAATGTTTAGAATAGAAATAAAAATATAATTATTTACCATAGGCAGTGACAGTAACATAACATATTTTAATTACACTTGGTAATAGTTATTTATGCAACTGTTGTGTAATAAGGGGTATTAAAACATGAATGTGGATTTATCTTACGAGGCGTATCAACTTACAAAGACTTTATCTACACCCAGAATATGAATCCTCTCAAAGATTCTGAAACAGCTTACTGCTAACATTAAAACCGCCAGTCCTAGTAGTAACCTTATATCATCCATTACCTGATTATATACAAATAAACTAAGAATTAATGAAAGAATTATTTATTTTAGTAGTAATTATCATTTTGTTTAGTGCAATGATTAAAATTCAGTTGAATATTATGTTCTTTTGCAGCGTTTAAAATAAATCACTCATTTTTTGTAAACAAAACAATAAAAATATCAAAGAAAAATGGCGGGGATTCGAATAACCTACTTTCTTTTACGGCGCGCGACGTTCTGGTAGTGTGGAGCGCGCGTAAACGAAAATGTTCTTTTTTTGAAATTCATACCACGCATCGAGCAATAAGAATGTGGCTGTATGTTAAAACTCTTTGACCATAAAGGAATTGAAAAAGAAATTAGGAGTGTTGTTATGAAATTCAGAACAACATTACAACACTCGTTTGGATGATGTAATGGTTATTAGAACATTGGGTGTTTAATGTTGGCAATAAGCTAACTGTTTCAGAATCTTTAATAGAGGATTTAAAGCATGGGTGTAGATAAACTTCATGAAGCTACATCAGTTCGTAAAGGGGCTTTGACATGGGGAGAAGAACTGATAAGAAACTCACAGGTCATATTTTAAATTATATAACAACTTAGCCAACTTAATATAACTTTATACAATTTGAGGTGGCCTGCCAAGTACTCGCCAAGAACTATACATGATAATACTCTATATAATATACTATTTTATTGTAAGCCTTTTTTCTCAAAGAAGCTTCAATATATTTCTTGAATTCTTAGATCATTTATACGTCTAGATAGACTATGACAGCTGTGAAAACGTCGAAATAGAGAGTTAATCTCTATTTTGAGCAGTTCACGCACACTAACACAAGGGTTCATACAAATCAATCAATCTAATGTCAGAAGTAGCTTGTCACGCTAAACTAATTTTCTTGGCCTGTTCTCATCGGTTGTCAAACGGCAAGAGACTCTATCTAGACGTATAAAATATCCAAGCTTGAATAAGTGCTCAGAGAGTACCTGTATACTTACTGTATTGGAGGGAGAGTCGGTTAAAAACAATTTTCAGTGTGGATTGTTTGTAGTGAACATTAGGATCAATTTGCTTTGTTATAATATATAATATACTAGCTGCCTCGACAGACGTAGTTCTGTATATAATTAATAAAATACTGTTTTTTTTTTATGAATTTGTCAATAATATTTCATAACGTCAAGATTTATTTAGTAAAATATGCACCCTGTTGTTATAATGAAATTGTAATTCACAGCAGAACTGTCAAACCGTGCGTCAATAAATTCTCTCATAGAAAATATGTCTGTACTAAACAAATATTGGAATTAAAAATAATTATGGGTCCCAAATCGAAATAAAAACTATCTAACTGCACTCCATAAAGTTATCCCCATTAAAATCCGTTCATTAGTTTAGGAGTACACTGGAAACAAACATCAGGACACTGGATTTATATTTTTTTGTTAAGATGAAATTTGAACGCTACATGAGGATCACCGTTCACCATTTATTGTTTAAGAACATATTAAATTGTCCGAAACATTGTATTGATTCTTTGTATTTCTTCAATAAAACACATATTATATACTTACCAAAATTTTATTTAATAATTCCCAAGTGATTTATAATTCAGACGACATCACTTCCAAACGAGTATAGTTATAGTATATAGTTATAGTGATTGTTGAAATAAATCTTAAGGACTTCTTTTTCGAGGACTACTATCATTTCGTAACCATGTATATATCAGCCTATCAAATGTTATCATCATATAAATTCATTTGCCTAATTTATTTAAAATTAGAAATACAAACTTACACCTTGTTAAATTATAACTTGTCTTTAGATCATATATACGTCTAGATAGGCTGTGACGGTTGTCAAAACGTCGAAAATAATTGAGGTTGATAGGTAACCTCTATTTCGACCAATTCACGCACAATACCACATACGAATCGCAAGTGTAAGACGTAGCTTGTCACGCACACTAAAGTAATAAACCTGGCCTGTTTTCATCGGTTGTCTAGCAGCAAGAGGCACTATGTAGACGTATAAATTATCTAAACTTATATCTAAGGAATAATAGGGTAACCATTTGAACAATTATTCAAAGAACTTAATTAAAATTAAACAAATAGTATGAACTAACAAAAGAACTTGATTACTTTGTGCAAAGGTTCTCTTGTTCAACCAATACTTAAATAATTTTCTATCACAGACACTTGACGATTTCATATTTTAAGTAAACTACATAATATTATAAGAATACAAATTAAAATATTATCCTTTTTAGTAAACTTAAAATTAATAACTAAAGTTAAACAATACTACGTAAAGATAAAGATTGTAAGTAATGAAGCTAAGTATAATAACTATATTGTAACAAAAACATAAATTGGTAAACTTATTTCCTTCTAGCCATTGTCGCTTCACTTAGAATAACAAACTAAAATACAGTATGAAATAGTTAAGTGTGTTCCGTAACTATTACAGATATCAAAATACTTTAAACTGGTATCGAAAGTACATTACCTAATCAGTAAAATGACGTCAATAACTTTTTAAATCAAACGTGAATTATCCATTTTTTTTATATTAAACACTCCCATACATTTAGTATGAGATTAGTAGAAAGATTGTATTGTGCGATACAAGCAAGGGAGTCACTTCTTGTACAAAATTTTATACTTACTAAGAAATAAATATTATTCAATAAATGATAGTTTTATTACTTTATTAAGTTTTATATTCCTTCAATTCAATCTTAGTCTTTTAAAATAAGGAAACTAAAACCATTCTGCTAATGCTCGTACTAAATGTATGTAAATGTATAATAGCGGATACTTCACGTTTGATTTTTAAAAAGTTATGTTAGTTAAGTTGAAGATATTATTTTAATGATAAGAAAAAGTATTTTTGATATCAGTTTAAAGTTTTTTGATATTTGTAATAGTTACGGAACAATCGCGTCGTCACCTAACAATTACACTCTGTATAGCCTTTTTTACAAATTATCAATAGTTTCAAATAATACTTACTCTTACAGGCAATTATTGGATACATACATTAACCATATTGCAATTTTGTGAAAATATCTTAATATTTTTGAATAAATAAATAACACAGGTTAGTCACAGATTATGTAGTGTTCGATAAGTGTAAAGAATTATAAAAATCGGTTGAGCAGTTACGGAGTTTATCCATCACAAACAAAAAGATTAAAAATCAAATAATATCTATTATTCTTGAGAGTGTGTCAATAAATATACTAGAAATAAATAAAATTGATGAATGGATCTACAAAGGGATTGGATATTAATTTACTTAACTTGTGCATTTTAAATACTCCTGTATAAAATTGTTAATAAAAAAATTAAGTTCTTCAACGTGGTGAAAACCACAAACTTACAATATACTATCGTATAGACGAACAAAGCGTGCGAGAGAGAAGAACATCTCTAATAGAAATACAGAAAGATAGAAAAGGTAAGCGAATATATTGTGACTTTAACCGAATTTGATTGTAATTTGACGAGTTGTCAACAGTCAGCCACGCTTGGAGTTAGCTCCTTAATATTTTGAATACTACACCAGTAGCTAACACACACACTGACAAATCAAATATGGCCATGCATTATTGGGCTGTCAGGTCGTCTGTACTCTAGTATGAAAACTATTCAACTAATGAATTATAGTTAAACTTGGTTTCCAAAAAATATTAACATACAAAAATAAATCTCAATAGTTTTCTATTTTTCCTTTCATTTTCATTCCTTTTTACCAATTCCAGTGCTAGGCGCTCTATTAATAAAATTTATAATATTTTATTTTCGTTATACGTTGATACTGTACTTCCATGTAAATAATTAGTGAAAATCAGTAAAGTGCCTGCTGTTGTCGCCATACAGTAATATAACAGAACTTTAACTTCATACTGGAGCACCTGAATCGACTCACGCACACATACACATGATTTACTCAGCCGCTAAGCAATCTTGAGTAAACAATACTATTAAGTGTCACACGGACGCCGCCGAGACTGGTCGCTGTCCGAGTTAAATTATGTATCGTATTGTGATATTGTATTCTATGAGCAACAATTATGTCAGAGTTATTCCTTCTTGCTTTAGTCTTTTCACAACTTCCGGGCAAACTTCTTCTGTTCTGAACTTGTATCCGCAAGCAATGGATTCCTTTGCAACTGTGTAGTTTCTTTTCAATGACTCAAGCCACACTGTATAGCTCAGGTCCGGCCAACTGCCACCATATCGCTGTGGAAGACACTCCGGTTTTATGTGTTTGTGAAGTGAACTCATATCGTAGCCGTGAAAATAGATTTTCGACTGCATGTCTAACGTGAGAAATGGTTTGAAAATGCTGTACATTTTGTCGAAGATCCATGAATTGTTTACGATGTGAATCGCGTGCGTTAACGCTGGAAAACTTGACTGAAAAAAAACAAATAATAGTATAGTATATAGGGGCTATATTTAACATTGACAATAGGAGGCAGCTCCAAGAGAACCGAAATGTGGTTTAATTCATTCAATCACCCACATTCTCTTGTCGCACCAGAGGAATTACAGGAGCGTTACCAGTACTGGATTCTGGAGTACAGAAGTATGAATCAGGTTGGCGACATGCATAGTAAATGCATTCTATTATAAAAAAAAAAAATGAATTAATACGCAATTCTTAACCTCTCTGATCTTGTATGTTTTGACTTATTAATTAATAAATGCATGTAGATGCAAATGCAAATTGTATTCGTCAACTTCCGCAATAATGCATCATGGAATTTGTTAAAGATTATAGTGGAAGTTCACCACCACCACCTCCGTCTGTTGTTATTGTTGTTTGACCCACTTAAGCACTCCACAGTGCGGTTTTCAAGGAACTCTCTTCCAAGTACTACGTAAAACTGTGGAATGAGCTTCCTTGTGCGGTGTTTCCGGGTCCATACGACATGGGTACCTTTAAAAAAAGTGCGTATACCTTCCATAAAGACTTACAACGCTCCAGTGATTTTTCTGGTGTTGCGAGAAAATATGGGCAGCGGTGATCACTTAACACGAGGTGATCCAAAGGCTCGTATGTCTTCCTTTTCAATAAAAAAACATACTACAGGATATCATAGATGTATCGGCGTTTAATAATTTCTTTGGTAAATAATGAGTTAACAACTCACCACTAGTAACTTCACGATCTTGGCCGCTACAGAGGGTGTCACCTGACAGGCATGCGCCACACCAATATTTTCGAGATCAAAAAGCGCTACTCCTCCCAATATTTGGGTTCTAACTTCCAAAACCCCTAGTTCCAGTGCAAAGATCGTTGCCTTGAATATGTCGTCTACGGGTATTGCTTTTGTGTCCCAACATCCTATAAAATCAATATAGTAGGTATATCGTATATATAAATAATCAATATTGTATAAAAAAAACGATATATATATATACAGATAACACACGAGTTGAATGCAGAGTTCAAGAAATGCGATAGTGATGTGACTTTATTATAATAGATGACGATAATCATGAGTGTGTCGATAAATTAAAACAATTCTTCAAGCCTATCATTTTACAGTAGGCTCAAATAATAAAAAAAATATTTTATTAATTGTTTCATCATTTTGATTATTAGTTATATTATCTCAAATTTTTGTTCTGCCTTTCTTCGACACACACACCTAAAAGATTTTTCGCCATTTCTCTGACGGAATTGATGGACTCGGATCAGTCAAAATTAAAATCAAAAAAATAACACGGGATCGCAACTTTAGTATTAGCGCGATAACACGATAAGCGACGATTACGGCACATCACTACACGATAGGCGCGAGACGTCAGACGTGGGGGCAGATGCTCCCGCTATTTATCGCAGGCCTCGACTACATTCAACTCACGCGATTACTGTAGCTTACAAGCACAGCCACGTTTCGATGTTCTTCATTTTTTACACGCTTTTATAAGCTTATAATGTATGCTTTACGATCTAATTGATATATCTACATGTCTATGTATCGAAAGCTTTAAACGTTATTTTCACCCACTTTAAAAAGTCAGAATTAATTGAAACTTCGAATACTTATCAAGAACCGAAGACGATACACTAACGGCGGTTCTAAATATATTATCTACAGATAGAGATAAATTACTACCTTTTACTGTCAGTAATTAGCTGTCAATAATCTGAAGCTGTCCCAATATACCCGATAAGTCATTCTTTTCGCCTTATATTGGGACGCGTGAATTGCAATTTCCATACAAACTTCTATCGCTGGCAAGCTGTACGTCATCTCATTGACAGACAGCGTGTACGGATAAGGTGAGTTACCGTCGATAAGTTTATTCATAAAGTCAACGATAGTTACGATTTTTATCCCAAATAAGACATTGACTGAATAGGCCGTATGTCTTTATGCCTATAAAGACATCAAAGGGATTTATTTTTCTCAAAATTGATTCCTTTAGAATTCTTTTGGGCGTCATTTCTAACACTGCCACCACCTCGGAAACAAATGGCGCTCTGAGAGAGAAGAAGCGGCGCGAGAATCTCTCCCAGCATTCTTTTTTGCGCTCTTTTAATAACAATACAATATTATACTCCCATTGTTATTGCTATAAAATCATAATCTAGTCCCAGGCTGTCCGATCACTTAGCTGTTCAGCTGTGGAGTAGGTAACAGAGGGCTTACTACAGATCCATTTTTTAATAAAAACATTTAAATTTATTTATAGATAATGCCTGAACTTAGTCACTGTTCTTTCACTTTATTATAAGAGTGTATAGTATACATTTACCCTTTTTATTTAATAATAAAGAAATAGAAGGTTTAAATCAAAATGGTTAAATAAGTAATATTTCGTAATAATTTATCAATATACAAAAATTTGAAAAATAACTGTACGTAATTAAATTTTTTATGATGAAAATGGGCATTTGCCGCTCTTGATATACCAGCTGTTTAAGCTGTAAGCGTCCTGATGAAATGACGCTGGTGGCTTGGGCACAGGGAAGGGCGCTGGTGTGGGACGCTACTTGCGTCGACACTCTGGCTCCTTCTCATGTCCAAGTTACGTCAGTTGGTGCTGGGGCTGCTGCTTCGACTGCCGAAGACAGCAAGCGTCGCAAATATGTTGGTCTCAGTGAGTCATACATCTTTGTGCCGTTTGGTGTCGAGACACTTGGCCTGTGAGGCCCAGAAGCGCGGAGAATGTACAAAGTACTATCTACGTGCCTCAATAGGGCCACTGGAAACCCAAGCGCTGGCAGCTATTTCGGTCAACGGATCAGCCTTGCTATCCAACGCGGAAATGCTGCCAGTATTCTTAGTACGCTTCCACGTAATGATAGTTTTAATTTTATGCAGTCATAGTATTATAAATATAGTTATAAGATTTGTTTTGTTTGAATAAATTTTATATTACATTGTATTATAGATCGTAAGAAAATCATGTAATTTAAAATAAGTTTGACATTTGTAAGAACCTTAGATTAATTTACATAATTCTACACAATTAATTAATACATTTATACTATTTGCGTACCCCTTTGGGTTTAAATAAGAGGAACTATTATTATTGTATTATATACTAGCTGGCGCCCGCGAATTCGTCCGCGTAGATAGTTCTTTCAGAAATAATAAGCAACTTTGGAATTGAAGATTATCTCATGTTCTATTCCAGTTCTGGTTCCCGTATTCGCTCCCGTTCCCAACATATTATATGAATCTTATTTCGAGGAAGATTGCTATGGGAAACTAAACCTACTATTGGTATTGTTATAGCTCATCGACGTAAATTTCAGTTTTCCGGGATAAAATGTAGCCGATATACTTTCCCAAGCTCTAGTCTATCGCTGGACCAAATTTCATCAAAATCGGTTCAGAAGCTCCGGCGTAAAAGCGTACATAACAAACAAATTTACATTCACATTTATAATATTAGTAAGGTTTATATGTAACCATCGATGTAATAATGATTTGATTTAGATTTGATGCAAATAAATGATTTGATTTAGTTTCAAGGCATTATTAATTGTCGTACCAATTCTATACAGCAAAAGTCTCCTCCCACTCTGGTCCCGGTAAGGCGGTACAGATATTACATTGGCATCCCCAATCATTCTTAGATCCATCGGGTACATATCGAACAGCTCCGGATTTTCTTCCTTGAACGTGTAATAATTTACCATCTGGAAATATATTTATTTTTATTAAACAATCAGCTAAGTTTCACTGTGGCTCATTCTAATACGTAGTATTTGTGCGAAAGAGATCTAACAGGATCCAAAACATAATACACACACCGATTTTTTTAAACTATAAAGCGATTCGCAAAAAATAAAAAAACTTTTCATCCGATAGTCTTAGTAGCTGGGCTAATCAATAGAATATCTGAAAATTTGAACAAAAGAAGAAGGTATGAAGGTTCAGCTGTTTGAATGTTTATAGAGAGATAATTTTTTGAGCTTAGATACTTATTATTAACCGGCCAGTATAAAAAAGTATAAATAAGCCTTATTTTTATATCCCAATAGTAGCCAAATATTAATAAAATCTCTTCTTAGAACTATACTCTCATAAAGCAATATTCTTTAAGAGTAATGATGATATATGAATGTTTAATTACCTCTCAAATATTTGCCACTATAAAACTATTTGAATGCCAAGATTGTTATATTAGGGAAACACCATTGACGTACTAAAACTAGACTCCCAGACGCCTAGTAAAAGGTCGTTCAAAATTGTCTGAGCAGCGCTGATATTAATAATAAATAATAAATTTCGTTTATTTCAAAGATTACATACACATTTTTTTTTACAGGTTGAGACTGGGACGTAAGTTGTCTTAGGACACGTGTATTGGGAATATCTCGCAACTTCATTAATTAGCAGATACATTTTATTTAGTATACAATATAGAAATAAACAGAAATGATTGAAAACCAAATTTTACAATTTACAATTAATTATGTGTGTGTGTGTGTGTGTGTGTGTGTGTGTGTGTGTGTGTGTGTGTGTGTGTGTGTGGTGAGTGAGTGTGTGGATGTGGGTTTGAATTGGTCCTTTGATTGGGTCCATCTATACAGTACGTGTGTTTATCATGTCAGTCTGATCAGAAGATTTTCCACTTTATCATAAGCAAGACAAGTTAGCCAATTATTTAAAGCTTTTCTGCATAGATGTAATGTCATAGGATATATATTTAGGACACGATTTATTTTATTATATAAGAACACTGATTGACAGCTAAACTGTCGTTCAGCAAAAGTAGTGCGAACAGTAATGGTATCTGCTACTTTATCATTTCATCTAATTTTCGACATTAACTTATACAGATAACATTAAAACATACATATAACTTCACCGAAGTTAATTAATTAATTACGCAAACCAAAGTCAGCACACGGATGCACGGATTAAACTTTAACTGCGGGCGGGGAAGTACGAAGCTGGAAGGCGGACCTGTCAACGCTTGCGCTTAGAGTAAATGTGGGTCAGTTCGATTATGTAACCATACTTTATTTATACGAAGTTAAATACATAATCAGACAACAATCAAGTCCTGTAGATGTGACTCAAGCAACAAGCAAAAACTCTCTCTATATCTCTATATATATATTAAGCTAGTTTAAAATAATTACCAGTCTGTGAGCTCTTTGCGGAACAAAGTTTCGCGCTCTAAGAAACCGCACAAGATACTCGTCATCCATTCTGTGTGGCGTGCATTCTCCTCGTTCTGAAAACAAACAGACTACTTCTGAATTTTGTAAGATTTTGAATATTTAATTCTTCCGAAAATATATTTTACAATACTTCTAATATAATATCAACAGATTACTGAATGCTAACAAACATCAGAACTTCTGATATTATTTTTACCGATGAAAAGTTGATACCATGATTCCGCTCAACCTCGTATACGTTTATGCAACTATGAAACCTAGTGTGTACGCAGCTGCAGGTACAAATAGCGCGCTAATTCGCCCCGCGTACTTCCACTGATTAACCCTTAATTTGGCAATGTAAGTACTGACATACACTTAAAAAAAAATTGTCGAATAAATAACAATTTTCTTTTAATTTAATTCAATTTAAGTAATTGTGTGTTGTACACTACTTGTTTTTTAGGAAAAAATAACACACCTCTGGCAATACCAATGTTGACATTATTTCAAGAAAATTGCTGCCTGGCGGAACTCAGCTATAGTGTCCAAGGTATTTTTATTATTTTACTAATATACCATGTTTTATGTTGTGTAATAAATATATTTTATGTTTCACAGTGTAATAAATTGATATTGGATACTAACTGTGCCGTCTTACTTTGTAATGTAGGATTGTTTTGATCACTATGTAAGTAATGTATGCGTTGGCATACATTACCATATTTTTAATGAAAAACTCTTTGTTTTTGTTTGTATGATATAATCCATACACTGCCAGTTTGGGAAACTTTTTACTTTGCGTTTGAGAATGTTTTTTCCTTTGTTGCCAGTATAAGCTTTGAACCTTGAACGAGGTTGAATTCGTGGTGGTAGAATTTTAGCTCTTGTGCCTGCCGATAAGCTCATACGCACCCTCTGTCGGTGGCGATTTTTCGGACGACGAAGAGAAAATTCGTGTACGCACTCCGTTTTCTATGTAAATTTCTCCAGCAGCTTCTATTTTTTCTTTGAAATGGCTTAGCATTTTAGATGATGATGGAGACTTCAGCAGCGAGAATATTCGACTCACATCTTGTCCATTCAAATCGCCTACTCAAGTCCTTCTCTAGAGCCGAACTATAACAGTGTGGTACTGAGTGACATGCCGTCGCTTCCAACATCTCTCAAGTAAAGGGTGTTTTGCTATATAAATTAAGTACCGCTCATTGTATGAATTGTCATATTATGTTATGAAATGTCATTGAATATATAGGTACTTCTTAGTCAAAAAATATAGGTTCCGGATTAGTTATCACCAACAAACAAACATATACTAAAACCTTTTCCGAAACACGCTACATCTTATGGTATAAGTAATAATTGAATCAGTTAATTAGTATTCTTATAATAAACGAAGAAAATACATATTGTTTGTATAGATTGGACTCTTATGATCTTTAAACATTATATTGGGGATGTAAATACACGATGCTGTGGTATCTATCTATCCAGCATCCTGTATTAAATGGGAGGCTTCGATTGGAATTAACAATAAAAGTCAATCACATTTTTGCTGTCGGTACGTACGCGTGTATTTGTGTTTTATTATGAAACTGGGGCGTCCTCGAATTATGACTTTGTTCAATAGTTATTTATCATAACGGTACGAAAATACACTGTAATTTTAATTTAATAATGTACTATCTGATAAATTAGTTAACCAATCACCTTAGCACATATAACATGCCGTAATTATGAAATAACAAGGTAATGTCCAAGGTTTTATATCCAACGCCAAACGAAGATGGTTTTTTAAGTTAAAAATTCGATGTAACTTATTACCAAAATAAATATAATTGAACACTAAGTAATATTTCTGCGAATTTCCTTAAATAGCTCGAATGCATATGGACAATACAAACGTTTCTCTACATCACTGATGAAGAAATTTATAAACAGTCGGCCTTTAAATGAATTCAGTTTATTCTTTAATATTGTAATTTATATATTATGTTATGTATTTACATTTACATTTACAAAATTGATTGTTTATATTTACGTTAGATGATAACTTCACATTCAACATTTAATAACTTATTGTATCTGATATCATTTTATTCATCATTTTGAGATCTGTTTCTGTAATTAGCTTTATTTTTGTTTTATTCTAAAGTCTCTTTGCTATAAAGTGTCTGTGTAGCTATCCTATAACTTGGGCTGCCAGTATAAGATTATTTTAAGATTTTAATTCAGGTAAAAGAACAGTAAATACATGAATGAATAAGCATTTAGTAAAAAGCTGTTATTTCACTATTACTTACAAACAACCATGCCCCATATTATATAAAATGTCTTACATCTTCGTATTTATATTTATTTGATCACAAATCGTAACACCAAATATATTGATTCCCCTTGACATGAATACACAATTAAAGCATTACCGTCCAGTTCCATGGCCGACAGACTCACGTTTGTTAAAAGTCAAATGCAAATAGGATTGCATTCATAGATCCCGCCACGGATTTTAAGCGGTGCTTTTTAATTCACTGAAATCGAAAATCACCCTTTGCTTTCGCCCTGTGTTTCTGCGAGACATAAAAAGAATGTAGAAGTCCCAAACCCAAGGTAGTCGTAAAAGGTGACTTAAGATGTTTACCAGTGAGAGGCTCCTTTGTACCGGATGTCGGCTAGATTATGGATACCATAATGGCGTCTATTTTTTGCCGTGAGACAGTTATGTGTAATAATTATTATGTTTCGGTCTGAAGGGTGCCGTAGCTTGTGAAATTACTGGGCGAAATGAGACTTCAACATCTTATGTCTCAAGGTGACGAGCACGATTTTAATGCCACTCAGAATTTTTGTGTTTTTCAAGAATCCTGAGCGGCACTGCTTTGTAACGGGGAAGGTGTATCAATTACCAACAGCTAAACGTCCTGATCTTCTCTCTCAAGAGCAAATCGCTCGCAGCGTACAGAGTTCATATCGCGCTGAACAATAAAAGTAAAAAAATGTGTTACAATCGTTTCTAAATACAGTTATATGTTATGCTACCCGGATTTATAAGAATTTATTTATAAAATATTATCTTGTTAAGTGTCTGGATCATATTACTTTTACACACATATTAGACATACACTAACGCGACTTACACTCGGCTATCGCTCAATCCCGCCTTTCACTCTCGGGGTACTTCTACTGTAGTAATTATATAAAAAATACCACACAGAAATGACAATCCAGAAAAGTGAAAAACAGACAGAAAAATATCTATTTCAAGAAATCTATTTCAAGTTTCAGATATTTTTCCAATAAAATAGCTAAAAGTTCAGAAAATAATATTTTCTACTATTTACCAGATTCAAAACTTTTCAGTGCTACAATTAGCTGAATTTTCAGCTTGTTGTGAATAGATACCACATAAAGTAGCCTCAAACCACATAGGTTCATAAATAAAAATATTCTTTATAAATATCCCACCAAAATTTTACAAACAGTGTCGATAGATCTATCGAAGACTGAAATCAAAAGCTAAGACGAGTGACATAATTTAAAATTGATAGAAATAAAATTTTATAAAAATTGTAGAAGAATTTGAATAAATACCATAAATGATGTCACGTAGCTCGTGTATCATTTGTATTTTGGTGGCAGGATCTTCCCCGCACTGTCTCTGAGCGTACTCCAGCAGTTCTGGTGGGGGTTCTCCCAGATCCAGCTCCACGCTGTAGTCGGGCGTAGGCATTGCAAGCTGGAATACAAATATTATAAATTACTATTTAGTTATTAGTATTACGGGTACTCACGATATGTTATGTTTTAAATTTTAACATTTATTTCATCGCGATCGCCTCAAATGTTTGCGCCCATCTATCGCAATTTTCATTACAATCGGTCAATTATAGTAGATGTCAAGTTGTATCATTAATTTCAACAACTTATGTCAAGTCAGTTTGGCCACGCGGTCGGTCTAAGGCGACAGATTAAACTCTGGTTCCCGAGAGAGAATTCAACTTTAAAAAAATTGTTTATTTTTCTATGCTGATATTAATATTAATTAATATGTTATTTTGTGAAAATAGTTTCACTTGCATCATTATTTTATAAAAACACACAATTGCTTTTTTTTTATTGGAAGCTAATATTTCGATCCAATTGCATGAATCGTGGTCACGGAACGAAACTGCGGAGGCGGCGAGGAAATCTTGACACATTGACACTTGACACTAATAGTACGTCAAACTGTCCACGTGGCGTTTAATTCGTTTTGGTCTGTAATTCCCTATTTAATGACAAACACTACTGACCTCGTTCATATAATCGGATCTTTTTATACGCTTTATATTAGCTTCACCTGTATGTTTGTATGTTTGTAACCGACTTCTTTGGGCGCGATTTTGACCCACTTTAAACGGCTAGATTTCGTTCAAACTTTGTAGATTTATCGAGGACCGATGACATTACACTAATTTGATAAAATTATTCAATTTTTCAATTATGCAAAATATGATTTTTGTTAATTTATATAATTTTCATCCATAGTCGATAAAGCAGGAATTGATGTGTAAGTACTTAATAGTTAAAATACGCTTTTATAGAAAATTTAACTAAAAATTGAAAAATAAATAAGAGTTAAAAAATCTAGAAAGCTAAACTAAAAAATAGAAAATAAATTTAAATTGAAAATAGTGTAAAAAAATATATTTTATTGTAAAAAAAGCGTGGGGTGTAGAAGAATTATTATTTTCTTCAAATGACTAAAATACATATCGTAAGTACCCGTCATAGTAATAAAGTTGTTAAAGTTCCGCAATCACTATTTAGCCACCAATCACATCAATCTCTTTAACAATATAGTATTATTATTATTATTATTTTATTGATTATAAAATATATTTTATTCTTGGTTAAAATTAAAGGGCAAATATCATTAATTTTGTTCGCAAAATTTATTCCTTTTGAATTATTTTTAATGTTGATGAATATGTACATGAGAATTTTGTGCATGTACATCTTATATATAATATTCTCGTGTCACAATGTTCGTTCCCATACTCCTCCAAAACGGCTTGACCGATTCTCATGAAATTTTGTGAGCATATTGAGTAGGTCTGAGAATCGGCCAACATCTATTTTTCATACCCCTAAATGTTAAGGGTAGTCCACACGATTTTTTTTTTTAATTTTTTTGACATTTTTTTTAAATTTGTTTGATTATGAGTCAGCATTAAAAAATACATACAACTTCAAATTTTCATCCATCTACGATCAACAGTTACTTTTGTATCGCGATTTTAATATCGGCAATACAACGTTTGCTGGGTCAGCTAGTAATTAGTATATTTTTTTATTATTATAAATGTAACAATAGGTTAGAGTGAGAGAGAATTAGAAGCCAGACAGACTGGTGCCGTAACGCGTTACGTTACGAAGAGCTTAAACTCCCATAAGAAGTTATCAATTCAAAATTCTAACCTTTGCTGATTTCAAGAACTCATTTGACGCATTGGTTAGCATTGAGTTCTAGAACATATTTATTAACAATTAAAACTTATAAAATTATTTCGTAAATATATTTCATCGTATCTCATCTGAATTTAGTTCTAGATACAATTAAAACTTATAAACTTGTTTTGTAAATATTTTTGATCACGTTTTAAGAACGTTTCGAATTCACGTTTGAAGGTTGAATGCCCAGCTTAGTTACTGTTTATGGTTTAATAAAACAGCACTTTAATTAATATAATGGCATCTTAGAATGCATCCAGATACAGTAAAAGAAATCTAAAAAAAAGAAAGAGAAGAGTGTAACGACCACAGGCTTACAATTTACTACCGTATAGACGACCCGACAGCCTGATAATGCGTTACCAATTGTCAATGTGTGCGTTATCTAGTGGCTTAGTATTCAATATACTAAGAAGTTAATGCCAAGCGTGGCTGAACGTTTACGACTTGCCAATCGAAATCGGTTACAGTAACAATAGATTCGCTTACCTTCGCTCTATCTCTTTGTTTGTCTGTACGCTAGTATATTGTAAGTCTATGTGTTGGACTGATCGGTCAAGGTTATTTGTTACTTCAGAAAAATTTTAAAATTTAATATTACGGTGATTTACAAGCGGTCAAATACCGTCACAGAGACACAATGTTGTTGACTTAACTCATATTATGTCATTAATAGTAATAACATATTTATTTGCAAAATTATACAATCGTGTTAAAAAATTACAATAACGAGCTTATTTGTTTTACTAAAACTGTTCCCAGCATGCAAATATTTAACTTAATACAATTGATATCAGAATTTCTTATCCATGAATTCATTAATACTCTAAAAAATATAACCATTTAGCCAACTATAAAGCTAATTCTTAATTTATCTAATCTAGAATTTAAATTTTTAGTGCTACTCGGTAATTTTATATAAACACGAATACAATTACATACACAACTTTTATTATATTTATAGCTACTATTATAAAAGAGGATACACCTAGGATAGAAAAAAATTAGGGCATTGAAACATGAACTATCAGTTTAAGATCCAAAACATTTTACAGCTGTCCTCGCTAACATATGGCGGCCAAACTTGGGCGCTCAATAAATACCAAGAGAAGAGACTAAAAGTGACGCAATGAGATATTTAAAGACACTTATTAAGTGTTAGACTTAGAGACAAAAATTAAATACGAAAAATAAGTATACCAAAAGACATAATAAGAATTTAAAAACCTACAAAATGGACATTACAGGACTGATATCAAGGGCAAGTAAAGAACGAAAATGGAAACTAGTACCCATTAAATGCTAAAAGAAGAGGTAGACCTGGTACTAGATGGAAAGATGATAATAAGTAAATTATTTAGGCATAGTTTTAAATTTTAACAGGCTTTAATAAATGAATAAATTATAAATGGCAGAGACACTTTATCTATAACTATTACACGGATAAATTAAGCAACCGATTTTATGAAAGTGCCGAACCGACTTATCGACCTTTAAACTTAAAGCAATAATTCCAACTTAAAGGCCGGTACACATCTCTAGACCCCTGGTTTTGAGGATGTCCATGGGTGGTCCTTTACCACTTCCCTTTCTATATAACAAAAAAAAAAACAATACTGGCACGTGAAGCTGTTGTAATTTCAAATTTGCATGACCTTTTTGGCTAATGTGTTGAATCGTGTTATAATTTTTGTTAACTTTAATAAACAGATTACGCAAATAAATAATAATTATTATACTAAAGTCACTTTTCTTCAAATAGTATAAAAATAACTTACACTGTTATTCATCATAATTATTTAAATTTGCGATATTTTGAAATCAATAATACAAGAAAAACACGTTTTTATTCTATGCGGACAAATAAATTACTGATAAAGTCATGTTATCTGTAGATTAAAGATCTATATATAAATATAATTACATATTACGAAATGTTCTTGAGATTATTATTAATCATTTGTTTGAGTATAATGTATAACAATAGCGATTAAATTATTTACTTTATTTGTCAGCGAAATACAAAAACATAAAAGTGGTATCGCTACTCAAATTTATAATTTAATATTGGATTAAAGTCACAGTGAAGTTTCGTAAGTAATATTGTGTCATTAATACAGTGTCATTTCTAATGTACTAGACACTGCTACGTCTTCGGAAACAGATGGTGCTCTGAGAGAGAAGAAGCGGCGCAGGAAACTCTCCCAGCATTTTTATTCGAAATGTATTATTATATGTAAAGGCGAAGTTTTTTATGATAATAAGGGACGAGACGAGCAGAGCGTTAAGCGTAAGCGTAATTGATACGCCCTGCCCATTATAATGCATTCCCGCTCAGAGTTCTTAAAAAACCCAAATGATTCAGAGCGGGACTATAAATGCGCTCGTCATCTTGAGACATAAGAGTCTAATTTGTCCAGTAATTTGACTAGTTACGGTGCCCTTCAGACAAGCACAGTAATGCTTACACATTACTGCTTCACCCATAATCTAACCGGCATCCTGTGTGAATGTGAATGCCCTAAGTCGTATCTTACGACATCCTTGGGCCGGGGACTTCCCCGGGGAAGCACAGTGAACTTTATCGAAAAATGAAGTTTGACGTTTGACGCTCAACATACACACGGACTGAGTAATATTAAAACGGTTGAAAAAACGAATCACATAAAAAAACTGAATTACTTAGCCAGCATCGTAATACATAATTAAATCGCATACGGCTCTGGAATACCAGTCTTCAGCAAATACAAAGAGAAATCTAACCTGTGATCTTATGAAATGTATCTTATAGACAATTTATCGAGAGGGCGAATGGAAAGGAGTGAAAGTCGAGGGAAATGATTGGTGACTAGCAGGAGTGAGCTTACTCACAGATCCAGTCACGAACCACGATTTTGGGACCACTTTTCATTGATAGCAACCTGTTTACGAATTAGAAAACAGACAGGGGCATATATTGGTTTTCTAGCAGGGTAGACACAGCTGTTGCTACAAGTACCTAATACTAGTACCTAATAATAGAAAATAATTATTTAAAAAAAAAAAATTTAGGTATTACACACAAAACTTACTGGGTGAGTGTTCAATATAAATTTGGTTATAGAATAACGGAACTAAAATATCTTTAACACTAGTGGTATATATTAATTTAAGTTCTTTTTAAGGAATATAATTATTACCTATATGGAATGCACGTTTCTGCAATCATTAGAAATGGTTACATTTTTAGGTTGGTTATCATGAAGTTTAAGTAATTTGTTATTTGAACATGATATCCCCCAAATTTACAAATTAAATTTGTAACCAAAATTTATGAACGATACGTCACTTGGACGGTTGGCTCAGTTGGTAAGAGCACTCGGACGGAACCCGAGAGGTCGTAATCGTATCATTAAGTTTGTTTATAATTTTTGTTGTCTACTAACATGTCGAGCTAATCGACAATCTATGTCGAATTTTATGTTATTTAAAATACATACTCAAAATTTCTTTTTAATTTCCAACACAAAACTTAATATTAAATAAATACTTAATATTAATAAAAGTTATATACAAAGTATTACTTAATCAGAGGGGCTTTGGAGTTTTACTTTTAACATCTGTATGTCGTCACTATATAAAATTACAAACGGTTCTTTTTAAATGGTTATTTTGAATTATAAGTGTATCCATTTATAAGGGACTATGATCCATTTACATGAACGTCATAATCTACTAATTATAGTGATAATAAAAATAAAGATAATCTGCAAATAAAAACTTTGACTTTGACTATATCTGTAAATATTTTTTTTTTTATTAAAAAATAAATATAATCAATAACTTTTACAATTTATACGTGACAGCTGTGAAAACCTCGAAAAAAATAGCGGCGTGTCATACATATGGCGAGTGTTAGACGTAGCTTGTCATGCACACTAAAGCATTAAGCCTGGCCTGTATTCATGCGCTGCCGGAGGCTCTATCTAATCGTATCACGGTCAATTGGTTGTAGGCCCTGTGGAGCGAGCTGTGACGTCACTAGTGAGCGCAGACCGACAGTGACGTGCGATGCTATGACTTCACGCGGACCCAGGACCACCTATGTGATAATTATCGTATCTTCAAAAGTACTCCCTTGATTTTATTGAAACAACTACCGACCTACTACATTCGACCTACTTTCATTATCTATTGGGTATATTGTCATTCTGTTATCTGCTTCATGTTGTTCGTTTTAATAATATAAATATTAATTATTGTGATAATAATATAGGAACATTTTCTCATAATTTTGATATAGTGCTCCCATAGTATATATGTACAATGTACGTGGTGTGATGTATATACTTAAATACTCAATAACTCTTGCTTTTTTTTAAATATTTCCTTATACTTGGGTCACACTGAAAATGCTTAGAACTGGCCAGTTAGAAACATTGCTAATGAAAACTTTTTTTGAATTTAAATTTTAGAACTCTTTGGTAACCTAATGTAGGATATTGCATTCATTTGTCATTTGTTTTTGTGAATTGGCGGCAAATCTAAAACTCTTGTTACACGTGAAAATGAACCTAACGTGAGAAGATTTTCGGTCAATGATACTCGTATATTATGACTTTCGCTGTGGGCTTACTCAATAACAAAGCTATGATAGGCTGCGATTAGCATTTTCTTTCTATTTTCTTAATGAAGCCCCATCTCATGCCACTATATACAATTGGTTTAACGAGTTTTAGCGTGGACGTAGCAATCTCAATTATGAACCGCGTGAGAGACGTCATTTAACAGCGACTACTGAAGATAACATCAGTGCTGTGCGACGCATGATAGAGGAAGATAAGAGAGTGACCTATCAGCAGATATGGGCAAGCCTAGGCAATGGTATAAGTCAAGTTCAAAAAATATTACACGAAAATTTTGACGTCTGGAAACTTTGTACCAGATGGATTCCCCATCCTTTAACCGACGACCAGAGACACCTTCGCTTGGACTGGTGTCGCAAAATGTTAGATAAATTCAACGGCGGTGACTCAAATGCTGTATTTGACATCGTTAGAGGTGATGAAAGCTGGATATATTGCTACGAACGACAATGTATCAACGCACTCCGCAAAAAAGGACTTTTGAATATTTGACTATGGCAGGTGTAGAGATAATGAGTCATCCGCCATACAGTCCTGACCTGGCGCCCCGCGACTTTTATTTATTCCCAAGAACTAAAGATAAAATTCGAGGTATTCGCTTTACGAGCCCTGAAGATATGGTGAAAGCGTACTAAAATGCCATAGAATAAATCCCTAAGGAAGAATGGGCCCACTGCTTTTTTCAGTGGTTCCATCGAATGCCGCGATGTGTAGAGAGGAACGGAGATTACTTCTAAAAACAATAAAAGTATTGGCAAATTTCTACATTAAGCCGTTTTTCATTTTCTAAACATTTTCAGTGTTACCTAGGTATTCTGTTTTTAACTTACTCGTGTAAGTTCAACAATAATTCATTAAAAGCTCAATCTTTCCCGAAGTAGTGGTAAATTGTAAAATGTATAATTTTGGACATTGAGCTCGTCACTTTGAGACATACGATGTTAAGTCTTTATTCTAATGTTTACACATTACTGCTTCACGGCAGAAATAGGCGCTGTTGTGGTACCCATAATCTAGCCGGCATCCTGTGCAAAAGGAGCTATCCACTGGTACTAAACCATAGTAGGCTTCTCGCCGAACTATTTTGGGTATCAATTCATCTGTGTCGCGATTATGTCAAATTACAAACGATTATAAATGCTTAGACCTTCAGACATTCAGAGATTCGTTGCCAAAGTATCGCAAAAATGTAAAAAAAATATTTTAATAATTAATAATTAACATTTTTGATTTTATTATTTTATTTGTTTAGCAATATCTCGACTTGTTTGGTAGATATTTTCCATCTTATTAATTTGGTAAGATCATAGAAATGTTATTTTTATAATTTAAATACCAGCTATTTAATTTCACCTATATTTTGGCATGTGGTATTCTCTGGTTGCATGCATTTCAGTTTATAGAATTCTTTATTCCCATTAAGACAAAAAAGTCACTTAAGTACATGAGAAATAACTTAATAAATAATAAATAAGGTTAGTATTAATTACTTATCCGGTATGAATATGTGGTTAGTATAAAGAATAAGTGGTTAATAATAACATAGTTCAATAATCTAGTGTGAAGACACGGTGATATATCACAATAGCAAGTGACTGAAGTGACAAATACAGTAAATGAGTAACAAGATTATTAGCAAAATACACTGGCCTGCAAAAGTAAGTATCACACTTTACAAATTATTATTTTTTTCTTAACTATAGAAGGTAGAGATTTAAGATTAAAAACGTTTTGTTGCAAATTTTATAGGCTTTAATTCTTAGAAACTAAAATTATACATTAGTAACATTTTTAACCTAAAAAAGATAAAACAATGAAAATAGACATTTTTAGTTTAGTGTAAAAAAATTCAACTAAAATGTATTACATGTTATTTAATTTTTAATAACGGGTATTGCCTCATCGAGCTCTGATTACAGCTTCGAGCCAGTTTGGCATACTGAACACTATGTTTCGGAGCCGATGTTGGGGAATATTTTCCCATTCTTCTACCAGGGCCTGCTTTAGTGCCCTGAGGGTAGTAGGTGGTGGTTTGCGATTTCTGACTAGCCTCCCAAGCTCATCCCAGGCGTGTTCAATCGGGTTGAGATCAGGACTTCTTGATGGCCAAGCCATCACGCTGATACCGACCTCCTGAATATACTCTTGTAATATATGAGCCGTGTGTGGCCGGGCATTATCATGCATCAGCATCGATCCATCAACCATATTTGCTAAATACGGCCCTGCATACTCATTGAGAATCTCTTGAGCATATCTTTGCCCAGTGAGGGTGCCATTTTCTATGGCTACTAGCTCTGTGCGACCTACTGAAGATATGCCAGCCCATGCATGTACACTGCCTCCACCGTATTGGACTCTTTCTGAGATGCAGGCATGAAGGTATCGCTCACCAGGTCGCCTGTAAACACTTCGCCTTCCATCAGAAGTGTAAAGAGAGATGGTATCCAGTCTCTTCGTACCTTCGCTTTACCTTCTGGACCGTTCGTACCGTCATACCCACCATTCTTGCAGTGCGACGCATACTGATGCCTAGTTCCAGAAAAGCCATGATCCTAGCACATTATTCAACTGAAAGAGGCATGATAAATAAATGTTATGTGCTTTTTAGCATAAATTTTTAAAATAAGACCCTTTCAAGATCGATCTTGAAAAAACTTTAAAACAGAAAGAAAAATGTGAATGGTAAAATTGTAATTCGGAAACGTCCACTTTAAAAAAAGAAAGGTTTTGTTTTTGAAGTTTTTTTTAGCCAATTCTTAAAAGAAGGTTACCGACTATAAAGTTTTTATGTACAAAATTAAATTCTCTTTGGAGTCCTTTTTATTTCGAAAGTATATCTTGTGAACTTAAAACGTTATCCCAATTTTAAAAGTGTGATACTTACTTTTGAAGGCCAGTGTAGTTGATACAAAGTAACAATCAAGACAGGTTCTTGGGTTGTGGTACAAGTTATATGCGATTTTATTTTAATTTTATATTTACATTGCTTCGTATATGAGATAGCAATTTTCTTTTAAAAATATTAAGTGAAGGTGCTTCTTTGATATCCTTTGGAAGATTGTTATAGAGTAGCATTTAGCATTAGGCTCTTTGTAACTGAGCATAGGTAATTATAAGTATAATATTGTAATGATCACGATGAATCTTAATAAATAAAATAAATAAATAATAGGCTATTTAAATTTTTTAAACACATATTGTAACGTATTATAACGTTATTTACACCTAAACATAATGCGAGTGTTAATACTGTTTATTTACATAGTTTTAAGTTTGCTCACCTAGGATAACATAATACCTAATAAAAGTGGCTAAGGCACGTAGTTGACAACATATAACTGTTTACCTCTCGTCTCGATTCTAATGCTAAAGTCAACAAATAAAGGACATTTTGTCGACAAATGCTAGAACATCGATATAATAAAGTTTCATTCAATGTTGTACTAACAACAGTTAAAGGTCGGTAAATATTGTTATAGTTCGTTTTTCGTTCGATTTGTGTCATTATTAACCGACATCAAAAAAGGAGTATGTTCTTAATTCGTCGTTAAGTTTTTTTATTATGTTTGTTACCTCGAAACTTTAGACTGGGTAAACCGATTTTGATTATTTCTTTTTTTTTTATTTGAAAGCTGGTGCTTCTCGTGTGGTCCCATTGAAATTTGATCCAGTTTTGACAATGGTATCCATGGGAAAACCACAAAAGTCTTAAATTTGGTATACGTATGAGGAAGACAAATTTACGATTAACTCAATATCGCGCCAACGGATTTTGATAATTCTTTTTTTATCGGAAAGGATATACTTCAAAGTTAGTTTGGTTGGGTTCTGATTAACGCACGCGCGACGTGAGGAGGCGAGAGGCGACAGCGGGGCCGCGGGGGAAGGACACTGATTACAAAAATTATAATAATCGTAACTAGGTTGTATAAAAATACGCAATTATTTTCGTACTTTTTAGTGCATATTTTATCTATTGTTTTGGAATAGTGTTTTTTGTTAATTTTTTTTTTCATATTGGCTATCTGTGCATCAAAACAAAAATAGGAAATAAAAGAAAGTGCCTTAACCAAGACGCCTGGGTAGAGCTTTCCAGATAGTCTTTAAGTTTTATGTATATTTTACTTTTATATTTATTTATATTATGTATTAGAATATCATTGTACCTATTTATTTCGAATGTATACTAAGTATTTTGACTTTAATAAAAATTTATCGTTATTATTATTAGTTAGATAAAAATATCAGTTCAGACTGTTTCAATTTCAGTTTTATTGATAGTTGCATAATCAATTTAATATGGACACTCATCCAAGATTGTGTTGATGAATATTGAATGTTATTTGTTTATTTTATCTAATATTTTGATATCAATCTACAGAGAACCTCACCACTAATGAAGTCTATAAAAACATTTTTATTTTGACTGATGAAGTCCAATTTTTTTTTAATTCACCAATTCTAGGCAGGCTATATCGTTTCACCATACTGCCTTGTCATTCGTAAAGACATTACAACATAAATAATAATTATAACAAACAAATTGTACACGTCAATTAACAAAATATTAACTCAATAAGTAATTCAAAATCTAATATATAAAATTCTCGTGTCATAGTGTTAAACATTGAACTCCTCCGAAACGGCTTGACCAATTCTCATGAAATTTTGAGTGCATATTGGGTAGGTCTGAGAATCGGACAACATCTATTTTTCATCACCCTAAATGTTAAGGGTGGTCCACACGAATATTTTTTTTAATTTTTTCTAAATTTGTTTGATTATGAGTCAGCATTAAAAAATACATACAACTTCAAATTTTCACCCATCTACGATCAACAGTTACTTTTGTATCGCGATTTTAATATCGGTAATACAAGGTTTGCTGGGTCAGCTAGTATATTATAAATATTTTCTCTCAAAATCACACGATATACTGTTTATTTATAGCGATATTTAGACATGGTTTTAATTGTGAGAGAGTGCGGTGCTGTATAATAAATACCTGTGATGTAAGTTTGTATATCCTTCTTACCTTACTTTGTATTACCTTACATAAGGGCTACTAGATTACTTACAGGATGTTCCAAAATAATATTCTGGAAACTTAATTTATTTCTTTTCCTCAAGAATTAGATTATGATGACTCGTATAATTTTAGTTAATGTGTATTTTAGTTAAAAAATTTGTGTTAATGGCTGTGGTGTAAAGACCGCTAACAAACGTTAAAACACACTTTTATTACTTATTCATATGATACTATTGATCTTACACTAAACATGAAATAATTAATCATAACTTTAACTAACTAAGAGCTGTTCAAACTGATTCCTGCCGCCGAATTTCACCTTCGCACGACACGCCACAAGTTACGATATCATCCCCACCATCTGGATGTGTGGCGGTCCTCCACAGTGCGGTTTTCAAGGAGCTTTCTTCCTCGTACCACGAAGCTGTGGAATGAGCTTCCTTGTGCGGTGTTTCCGGGACGATACGACATGGGTACCTTCAAGAAAAGCGCGTACACCTTCCTTAAAGGCCGGCAACGCTCTTGTGATTCCTCTGGTGTTGCAGGAGAGTGTGGGCGGCGGTGATCACTTAACACCAGGTGACCCGTACGCTCGTTTGTCCTCCTATTCCATAAAAAAAAAAAAAAACTAGGTATAGTTGGAACTGCAACATCAGTTAAAGTGCTATCCAGCATTCACGAAACAAATACATCAAGACATACAATTAATTAACGTAAATATTTTTTTATTAAAACATTAAGCTAGTGTATGACACTATCTTTTTAGGTAACTTATAATTTTTATTATATCGGAAGATATCGATAGTGCTATTATTAGCTTGCATTTTGTTATACGATCGTTTCATTCTATTGATCGACTTTAATATGAATAAATAATTTTGCAAGACACAAAATGACGCGATAAATTTAGTTGTTTCATTTTGAGTGCATTGATCCGTTAGTTACCAACATAAACGTTTATGTTGGTTACTACGTAGTAATTTGAGAAGTTCACACGTGACAGATATGACCCTGGGACAAAACAGTATCTTATAGATTATGTAGTAACTGAGGTGTGGGTTGTTACGATAGCTATGCAGAAAATTAAGCGCGGGGCACGCGGTGTAAGGCACGGTCAATGACAACACAGGGTTGTCACCGACGATATATTTATATATTTATTTTCTTTACGACAGTTGAAAGCCATCAAAACATAACTTGTAAAAAACACCAAGGCTCGCAACACAGTTCTTCTACCGTAAAAAATTGCAAGATTTCACTTATTCAGTCCCAACTTAAGAGTCGTTCTGTCTTAAGTTATTACGTAATGAGCTAACCTAGCAACACCTTACAGTGACAATATCAATATTAAAATCCTTTATGTCTTAAATAAATAGATTAACAATGTATCATTTTGTAATTAAAATACAATGTATACCCCAAATATATACACATTATATGTGCGAAGGCCAAGTCAATATATTGATCGAAAACATAAAAGATTTTTAATATTGATTCACTCTCATAATAATTTTTAGTGTGTATCAGTGAAATAAACCAATGTTTAAAGGAAATGTGTGTGCAAGGATGCAAAAATACTGGATGCAAACATTGTCAAATGACAATATTAATTTGTATAGATAGAATGTGCAGTAAATTTATATTATACTTTCTATATTTTTTGTAGGTAGTTATTAAAATACTTTCGTTATAATCTCACAGAATCTTAATTATTTTCAATAGTTTAATGATTGATCGATGCAATAGTTTGATTCCTCATCAAAATTACAAGTACGTTATTACAATTTGAGATGAAAAACTTACTCTCCTACATTCAGTCATTACTGATTTACCTTTTTACAAACAAATATTTGATTATTATATAAGTTTATAAACTTTGATAGTATTTTCTTATAAATATTAGACCCATATATCCAAATGATTAGTGACCCTGACTACTAAGCTAGAGGTCCCGGGTTCGAATCCCGGTAGGTGCAATCATTTATATGATGAATATGAATATTTGTTTCCCGAGTCATGGATGTTTATATGTATTCATGTTTGTTTAAGTAAGTATATTGTATTAAATAAATCGTTGTCTTTGTTCGTATAGTACAGGTTATGCCCAGTTTGGCGCAAGATAATTTGTGTAAAAGTGTGTCAATATTATAATAATATTATTATTAAATACCTACAATAAAGACCGAAGTTCTAACACCACGGAATATACTTAAAATTTAGCAAAATGCACTAAGCTCCTAGAAGGAATTTTTAATATTACCCTTAAGAAGATAAAAGCAGTGTTACACATAAATACAAAACTTTGTTTTGGTTTAAATGTTGAAAGAACATTTAGAAATGAAAATGTAGGTTCCAAGTTTAATTTCGCTCTCTACAATGAAATCAAGAATATCACTTTTGAATTCCAATGCACGTGGTGAATATAATACAACTATTTAATGAATGCGTCAATCGATCTGATGACCCATAGACGCTTATAAAGTCTTTAAGGTTTACAGATATCACATAAGAACAGATGATCAATGGTGTAATGAACCATGAGACGACTATAATTACAGCTATATTTTAAGTGGGAGGATTACAACGGCACCTTTCCCCGTGAAGCAGTAATGTGTAAGCATTATTGTGTTTAGGTCTGAAGGGCGCCGTAACTAGAGAAATAACTGGGCAAATGAGACTTAACATCTTATGTCTCAAGGTGACGATCGCAATAATTATAAGGCCACTCAGAATTTTTGTGGGTTTTCAAGAATCCACAGCGGCATTGTAAGGGGCTGGGCGTATCAATTACCTTAAGTTGAACGTCCCACTCTAGTCCTTAATTGTCATAATAAAAAATCTGCGCCCAATGTGTAAAAGATAAGTATGAGCACAAAATATACAGTTTGTTCTATATATTATATATTAGCTGACCCGACAGGCGTTGTTCTGTATATAATAAATAAAATAACATCAAGAATAATTTAGTAAAATATGCTCCCACTTGTTATAATGCAATTGTTTTAAAAACCGTGCTTCAATAAATTATCTCATAGAAAATATGTGTATACAAAACAAATACTGTAAATAAAAATAATTATGGCTCCCGAATCGAAATAAAAAGTATCCTATCTCTCAAGTTGCACTTAACTGCACACCATGAAGTAATCCCCATTTAAATCCCTTCATTAGTTTAGGAGTCCATCGCGGACAAACAACGTGTCACGTAATAGCTGACCCAGCAAACGTTGTATTGCCGATATTAAAATCGCGATACATAAGTAACTGTTGATCGTAGATGGGTTAAAATTGAAGTTGTTTGTATTTTTTAATGCTGACTCATAACCAAACAAATTAAAAAAAAAATCAAAAAAAATATTGTTTGGACCACCCTTAACATTTAGGGGGATGAAAAAAAAAATGTTTATTCTCCGATTCTCAGACCTCCCAATATGCACTCAAAATTTCATGAGAATCGGTCAAGCCGTTTCGGAGTAGTTCGGTCCCGCACACCGTGACACGAGAATTTTATTTATATTAGATAAAGTAGCTTCAGTATTTGTAAAGAACTAGAATCGAATCAAAACCAGTTTCTATTAGAGTTGTATTACATCAAAATAAACGAGGCAGCCCTATTCAAGTCCACACACGTGCATTTGAAGCCAAGGTCGGCCACTTAGCCCGCGGCCGGCGGCCGGCGAGCCAATATAATATACATTCTTATATAAAGCCATGAACGGGTGAGAGTGTAACATTTGAGTGTAGGTACAGTCAACATAAAAATTAGTTTAACTTTCCAGTACTTCGTTACAGTAACATTAATGTGGCGTTACACCATGCAAATCTTTATATGCCTATTATACACCACTGGTTTTAATTACCAGAAAATCGGGCAATTTAAAATATCTAAGAGATCATAAATATACAGTCAGTACTCTACAATAACAACATTACTACATACTAGCTCAGCTCGCGACATTGTCTGCTGTCCTTCGCCCACTGTCACGCAGTTAAGGAGCTACGAGATTTCGTAATTAATTTAATTATATTAAGATTCTGTGGAGTGGTTTAAATGAAATAAATAATTTCACAATTTGATCCAATATTCCTTCATTTATGTATCGATTCAACAAGGCAACACAATTTTCAAGACCGATCATTCAGCAGATCAGTCAAATCATAAGGCACCCATTTTTCATATTTTTTTTATTTTATTGATTTGACGCAAATGAGTCAATATTATTAAGGTAATCAGGTAATAATTCCTGGGTACTTTTGCTCGGATCGGCTTCCACCATCTCTTTCAATTCATTGTTATTCACCTGTGTGGGCAGGCTTCATTAGATATAAGACATTCATTATTTTTTTTTGGTTTCTTCGCCAATAACGAGGACAAGCAAAGGGTTCAAGCCCATACAGCCATACTATACGTTATTATTCAATAATTAATTGTCAAAGCCGTCTTTGCAAGATTTTTAGGTGAAAACAAGTTAATAATCTCGTTGCTTATTATAGCTACCATCAGCTAATTGTTGCTTTTGTAGGATTAAATAATGATAAAAATAATGTACTTTCACAAAATTCTAATACACATATTCAAGAATTGTTACTAAGAATTAAATATATTTTTTAATCAATAAAAGATTTTATTATTAAATAACCGTTCCTTACACTAACATATTAATATACATAAAATTTAAGTAATAACCTAAGCTTTTATCAAGTTAAACAATTTCTTTATTATATAGTTCAACTTAGATTAGTTTAAGTTATCACTTGTACACGGGCGCCCGAGATGCACACGTTTTTTCTGTATCATCTGAATATAACATAGGCTTAAGTTTATTTGGGAATTTGATAAATTTTTAACAAAATATTTATAGTATATTGTAATAGCATCAATATTGAAGACAATGATTTGGAAATTTTCAGCCAAAAAGCAAGTTGAATATTTTAAGGTAAAGGTTAACATCCTTTAAAGCATGTATTTTAATGCATAGATATCTAGCTAACTTCAATATTTTAGAGAACGTACCCGTTAATATTAAAATTAATAAAGTTATGTTACTTTAGGTTTGGGTTTAAAAAACTAGAATAGTGTCAATTCCACCGATTTTTATGTTTAATACCTCACATCCTAAGTTTATGGATTAATTTTAAAACTTTTTTGTTTGGAAGTGGAAAATATTACCAATGAACCACCGTGCTATGTTTGGACTTTTACGAATTGTCAATAACGAGAGAACGACATAAGTCGTAATAATAAAAATAATATATTTATTTATTTGCATAAAACAGGGTATATATACATTGGTGATATAAAACAATAATCAGCTTATATGTTTTGACAGCACTATACCTAGCCTGCAGATATTTAACTTAGTTAATACAAGTAACATTAGAATTTCTTATCCATAAATTCCTTCAGACCATAGAAATTATAAGAGTTTAGCCACTTACATAGTCTTATTAGGTACTTCTAATATATAAAATTCTCGTGTCATGGTGTTAAACTATGAACCCCTCCGAAACGGTTCGACCGATTCTCGTGAAATTTTGAGTGCATATTGGGTAGGTCTGAGAATCAGACAATTTTTCATCCTCCTAAATGTTAAGGGTGGTCCACACGATATTTTTTTTATTTATTTTTTAAGTTTGTTTGTTTATGAGTCAGAACAACAGTTACTTTTGTATTGCGATCTTAATATGGGCAATACAACGTTTGCTGGGTCAGCTAGTATTATTATAAATTCGAATACAATTACATAAATAACTTTTATTAAATATATTTAGTAAATTTGGGAACACCTTGCAGCATTCGGTCTAAATATTTCAAATATTCTTTCTTTACATCGTAATGGTTTTGTCTCACGTTAGAACTGCTAATATTTTGCTCTACAAGTAATAGACTTGTATATCTAATTATTTATATGTGTTCACTTGATTATCCTTTGTCAATTCCAATACTTTTTCCATCAAGTTTTTATCTACAGAATGTTTAGTCTTTTTTGTGACAGACTTCTTCTTTTTTTGTTACCTTCATTTAAAATAATATACAACAAAGTCGGGTTAAATAAATTAATTATAAAAATGTAACTTTTACGGAAATAACTTATGTAAAAAATACGGTTACAATTACACGCGTTTTAATCCATTAAAACGTATTATATTTAAAAGTATATTATAAACAAGTTTGTAAGCGGTATTCTTTTGATAATATTGGAAAGGTTAGATTAATTCGCGATTAAAAGAACAAATTCTATGAAACAATAACAAAAATTTAAGGTATTAGCATTTATTAAACAAAAATGCAATTTCTTTTCCTAAAGAAGAGCGCTCGGCCCTGCTTTTTTTTTCAAATAATGCTGCTTTTGTGTCTAGAAACTAAAACTCCCTATAAAGTGATGCAAATTTTATTCCAAAATAATTATCAACCTGAGAAATTAAAATAGTAACATTCAGAAATTTTCTTCATCATGATAATATACTGTTTTCAGTGTTTATGTTTTGACAAAGATAATATATTTTTACATAGAACAAATTTTTGTTTGAAGTTTTAAAATACATTGCAATTTTCGTTTAATTTCATTTAGGGAAAGAGAACAAATTCAATGGAATAATAATAAAAATAAAACGATTAATGCATAAGAACTTGAAAACAAACTGTAGGTATCAACATACAGCTGACAGAAGCAATGAGACCTCTCACAACATGTACACTGTTATCGTTATCACAACGGTAACTAGAACAATAACACGTCAGTACGCCTGCGCCACACATCGTTCGTTAAATTTACTATTCATTTTACAATTTACAAATAGCTCGTTTTTTCAGCGTTTGCAGAAAATAACCACTGTTATAGGGGTCATCACATCAGCCGGAAGACGTCCACAACTGGTCAAAGAACTCCCGCAAAGATCTCCAACATGCTTGATCGAACGTATACCGGCGATCTTGACCGGGTCATCGGTCCATCTTGTATTACTACCAACACTGCGTCTTCCAGTACTCGTCGCCATTCCAGGGCTTTACTGCCCTAACGTTCGCCTGTTCGTCAAACTATGCCCTGCCCACTGCAACTCGGATCTACTGATCTCCTCATTTCTGATTCGATCTCGCAGGGAAACTCAAAGAGCAGCCCTCTCCATTGCCCTATGAGTGACCATTAGCTGTCTCACCAGCCCATAGCTAACGACTACGTCTGTATACCGTAAGTCATCACTGACAACACACACTGGATATAAACCTTCGTCTTCAGACACTGGTATTTGCAGAACATAATTAATATCATTATTATTAGGGAAAGTACCATATCGTAGTATTAGTATTTAAATCTAAAGAACTATTGTGTCCCCTACATGTGCCCTAGTAATGTCTGTGCTCCTTGTTATGACGTAGTTGGGCAAACATTGAGAGGAATAATTCGCTTGCATAATCGGATTCTTATGTCTATCTAAATCACATAAAGAAGCACAGTATCCTCAGGTGACACAAGTAGAGTAGGTTCTTGTTACGGTTTGAGGGCTTTGTAGTATCCCACCTTCACTGTGGCGATCGCTTCACATTCTAGTAGGATATATTTAGGTTCTTCGGACGCCTCTTGGCAAAATCTACATAGCCTGGATACACTGAGGCCTACTATTGGAGGACATAAGGAGTGCCTAATATTTCATGACGAACGCTAAAATACACCACCAGTGGGAGCCTCCTTTGCGCACGATACCGGCTAGGTTATGGGTACCACAATGGCGCCTATTTCTACCGTGAAACAGTAATGTGTAAGCATTATTGCGTTTCGGTCGAAAAAGCTCCGAGCTAGTGAAATTACTGGGCAAATGAGACTTAACATCTTATATCTCAAGGTGACGAGCGCAATTGTAGTGTCGCTCAGTTTTTGGGTTTTTCAAGATTCCTGTGCGGCACTGCATTGTCATGGGAAGGGGCGTATCAATGAGCGAACATCCAGCTCGTATCATCGCGTATTATCATAAAAAAAACCATCACTTACAAGCAGGTAAAGAATAAATTAGATCGAGTGCGGAAAAATATGGAACAGTTATCACCAGGGCAGGTTAATAGGGCAGGTATTTAGTCTTAAGTGGATATCAATCTGCGTCCGACATATGGGCCCTGCTTATCAAGCATTCGGCCTGAATACGTAAATGTATTTTCCTCCTCTAGAGAGAAAAGGATCCCGCTCGTTTCGCTGGAAAATCTGTTGAGCTATTACATACGGGAGGTTTTTAGTCACTAGTGGATTTTGATCTTAGTCTGATTTATGGGCTCTGATTTTTAATCATTGAGACTAAATACGTAAATGTATTTTTTTATACAATATAAATACGACGAAATACAAACAGTGACAGTCTTGTTATCCATCAACTATATATATTGAACTAAGGGCTATGAAGTACGTAGTTGTCGCTGAAGGACCTCTACAATATATTGACTCGAGAACATTTGATTATGGTCTGTGACGACGGATGATATTAAAAACAAAACAAAAAAAATTAACTAACATACGTGTTGGATATAAATAAATGGATACATTTGGATACAGTTGCCTTACAATATTGTGTAATAAGCATATTAGAATATTTTCTAAAAATTATGATTATTATAATGTTAACTGCAAAAAATATATAAACTTGTTATGCCTACTTCTGGGTATTTTGTGTGTATCCTAAGTATTTTGAGGGGCGAAGTAAAGCTGCTTTACAAATGCTGAAGGTGCTTTTAAGATACCAGAAAATTTTACAATGCATGAGTATATAGTATATAAAACAATTAATTAAAAAACATTTGTGTGGGTACTATTGCATGACTTTATGTAAACATGGACACACAGCTTGGGAACGAAGTGATCACCTTCAGGCTTTACTTTAATAATTGTAACGCAATTGATTTGAAACAAAAGGCCAGCTGAGTTTCTTCTCAGGTCTTAAGTATAGTTTTTCAAATGAGTATGAGATTCTAACTTCCATTAAGTGGTTTAATACTCCTTAATTTAATTTTAAATAAGAAGGCAGAATAATAAATATTAAATAATCGTTTCTTTTTGTATATTTTGCGCCTGGGAAACTACATGTTTAGTAAAGTTTAATGTTACATATACAATGATCCTTCTGTTTATATTAAAGTAACTTTTATTGTGTGTTTATACCGAAAATGTCAAACAGTAATGCATTATTTAGATATGATCTTAAATATAAAATATCTGTCTAAATTGTGCTATATTTTCCACAGAAGCAAACGGAAGAATAGAATAACATAGAAATAAAAGATAAGAAATATATTATGTCAGATGACAAAATGTAACTTTATAAAATAATTTATTTTGGAACTATTTAAAATTTAATTTCGTCATTTGGAGACCAGTTATTCAGAATAAATTTACTAAATCAAAATTTTAAATATATTATACTAAGTTAATGATAAAGCCGCTAAACTTAGTCCTAACAAGTCCATTGCACCGATGTACAAAAACAAAGAAAAATCTAAAAGCTGCAAAGTTAACGCACGACATAACGATATCACAATATTTTTTCAAGCAGAACTGATACAAATCTTACCTTTGGCGCGGAGCGAGTGTTCTCGGCTAAAACACAGAAAGCACTGCAAATATAAACTTGGGCGCACGACTTACATGTGTCTGTGAACGTATATATCTCACACACACATCTCTAGAGCTGACATTCGTTATTGAACTTATTACTTATGTACGTTTATGCCTGTGTTTGTACTGGTACGGGTCGCACATCATTCTTAATACATAATGAGTCACCACTTGCCAGTAGGTACCTACTGGCTTCTGTTATTGATGAGCGGGTTGTGCTGTCAAATTTATTACAGGCATTCCACCCGCACCATATCGTTGACGTCTGTCATTCTACAACCGCGCGTCTTCCTACCTACAGGTGTGGTATGTTATCAATGGGCTAATTTCCACAACTCAACGACGCCTATTTTGCGCGAGTGGGAATACATTTGTTATTCCTACCACCCCAACTCCTCCAGAAACCTCAGCAACCTCATCTCCTTCCTAAATACCTCCGTGAGTGTTTTTGATATGCCAAGATGTTGAGCTCGGTAATTCAAATTCAAATTCAAAAACACTATATTGATGTAGGTCACAAAAATGACACTTATGAATGTCAAAAAAAAATATATAAATATTGTTTCTTATTGAATTTACCGCTACTGCGTAAAGGGTTGAGCTAATGAGAAGAAGTAGCAAGAAACTCATTGCCACTCTTTTTTATTATTTTAGTTGTTTTACAAATCATTTCAATTACAATATATGCAAAGTGACGCAACAAAAATATTCAAAAGTCAAAAGCTGAAAGGCTTACATGAGTAAGACAAAAAAAGAAAAAAAAGTAAATTAATATAAACACAAGAGTTATTGAGTATAGTAGATGCATCAATCCACACATACCGTAAATAAATAGAGGCATTATGTGAGCATTTCATAAAATAAAATATATAATAACTTTAACTTTAAAGGAAATAATAATAATAAAAAAACACATCAAGCAGACGTCCTGGTAACAAGATCATCCAGCCCCCACAAGTTAGGTTAGTTAGGTAAGTAAGGTCAGTTTAGGTAAGTTGCTGACACCTGGACCAGGTAAAAGTACCATGCCACCAGGCAGACCCTGCACAGCCCCTGTCAATTATCCCAGACACTTACTGGCTGCAGTTTTCCCGAAACGATACGACTTAGGGATCTTCAGGCTTAGAGCATACTCCGAACTTAAAGGCCGGCAACGATTCTCTTCACCCTTGGTGTTGTGGATGCACATGGGCGCTTGCCTCACCACTCCACATCCTCCACATTAAAAATAAACAAAATATCACATATTAATTTGGAATCTGTCATTTTTATATGATTGTTCATTGAGTTTTCTCATTTTGGCGCCACTTTATTTTACAATATTTTGCGATATTAAAATGGAGTGGGGTGATAAAGAAAACCGAATCGCTGTGATTGCATTACACAAAGTAGGTTTGGAGCCAAATGCAATTTTTAAAACTCTCCATACGCTTGATATTAGTAAAATATTTGCGTACCGTAATAGATACAATACCGTAATAGAGACCTCTTCTGTTAGTGATAGAGAAAGATTTGATTCTGTACGAAAAAGGTGGTCAACGCAGTAAGGGGAAGAATTCGAAGAAATCCTGTCCAGAAATTTTATCTCGGTAGATGAAGATAGCACCTAACCTAGCACCGTGTTGCGTATTTTAAAAGACGACTTAGGACTTGCAGCCTGTAAGAGACGTACTGGTCATTTCTTAACTGGTAATTTAAAAAAGAATAGGGTGGTAAAATCGAAACAATTACTGAAGCGGTCACAGAAAAAAATTGTTTACAGATGAGAAATTTTTTACAATTGAGCAACATTTTAACAAACAAAATGACCGTATTTATACTGAATCCTAAGGAAGCTTCCCAATTAGTCGATAGAGTACAACGTGGGCACTATCCGACTTCAGTGATGATTTGGTTGGGTATTAGCTATGAAGGAGTGACTGAGCCATATTTTTGTGAAAAAGGTATTGAGAATGGTAATGGAAAAGGTAATGAGACTCTTATGTCTCAACGTGACGAACTTTGGGTTCAATCTAGAAGTCCTGTTATCAGGTGTACGTCTTGGTCATCTCTTTACTATCTCTCAATAAAAATAACAATTATAACCACACTTGACATGGTATGATAATGACGAAAAGTATGCAAAGTATATTTTCATTTTAATAATTCACCGAGCCGATTAATAGTACCAAGGCTGAAACGTACAATCCACAGACCAAACCCTTCAATAATATGATAGTGAAATTTAAAAAGAATCTGTTATTTTACTAGCAAGGATCAAAACGGGAACGTTTGGCCACTGAAAGTTGTTTTGAATACAGATTGATAAACTGATAAGGGACGGTACATCCTTTCCATATAGTTTTCGAAATTAATATTAAACAAAAACATACAAAACTAAAAAGATATTATGTATTACAAAATATATTTTGTTCAGAGTTTAATTCTGGATTTTTGAAGTGAAATCTACTTTAGGCGCCCCCAGCACTTAATTATTATTGAACTATTAGTATTGAATGAGTCTGAGTGGTGTCGTTCGAATAAAGTAGCATTCATTTGAATAAAGAAGCATTCGTTCGAATAAAGTAGCAATTGTTTGGATAAAGAAGTATATTTTGTTCGAATTAAATAGCATTCGTTAAAGCTTATCGCATGTACGCGACAAATTGACGAATATCACGCCAACTGATTTCGATTATTATTTTTTTGGAAAGGATGTACTTCAACGATAGTGAGATGAGAGTTTGGTAAGGTTCTGATTATAGGATCCATGACATAGTACGGAACTCATCAATTCTTAGGTGCAAATTAACTATACACGGCTGATCTTTATATTATGCTGAGCTTATCTTTATATTTGAGTCACCTACGGTAACGTCGTTATAATCAAGTTATTGTTGTAGTCGAATATCAATGGAACTTCTTAACGACTTACAGTAAGGGTGCGATCTGTTGCAGGATTTCTAACCGTCTATAATCAAATTGCAAAGATCTTACGTTTGTGGCTGCAAGTCTGTTTCGAATCTTTGAGGTACATTTTCTCTGTTGAGATAGATGTTTGTCCCCGACTTGTGTGAAACGGCGCTGTATCACGTTTAGTAGTCCTACACACATTCAGACAAAATAGTAAGTAAGCGTACTTCAGATTCACTAAAAATCATAACATAAAAAATAATTGTCAAAAAACAACTGACTTAAAAAAAACTATTAAAAAAATAAAAAATAAAAATTGCCTATTTTTCTACAACTTAATAATCAACTTATTTTTTGTACTTAATCAATATAATGTAGTTACAATAATTTTGGATCAGCCAAGGTAGATTTGCAACTACATACATAGTTATAGGTCAGATATACCTGTGTCGCACGCGCGACGTGAGGAGGCGAGAGACGAGAGCGGGTCCTCGACGCGCGGGAGGACACCGATTCCAAAAATAACAATATTTGTAACTATATTATATTATATACATATATTGATTAGTAGAAAACGTAAGTTGATTATTAAGTTATAGAAGAAAATGCAATTATTTTTTTACTTTTTAGTGCATAATATATTCAGTCATTTTGACAGTATTCCTGTCCATTCTTCCGCGAACAAGTCACACTCGGGGTTTGCGTTCAGAAGCTCGTTGAGCGCGGTGAGGGTGCGTGTTATAGGTGACTGTGCATGCGCTACTGTGTGCCTCTGAGGAACCACAAACAGTTCATGCCCACGGTTACGGAGCTATTATTTCGGAACAAAAACAGACAAAGCTCACTATCATTTAACTTGGAGCATCGACCTTACCATGAAAAACTTTACAGGCAATAATGAGTTGTAGGTACTCTCGCCGAACTTCCAAAGAATTATAGTTCAGAGACCCTAAAAGAAATGGGATTCTCTTGCCAGAGTAATAACATGATCATGAAAGTTCAGTTTATGATCAAATGTGACCCCCCAGGTCTTTAATGTGTGCAGACCTAGTGACTATTTGTCCATCGATTTTATAGTCGAACTGGATGTAGTGCCACATTCGGCCATAAGTCATCATATATCATTTCCTAAGGTTAAGTCCATCTTATTTTTGATACTCCATCCGAGAACAGCATCTATGTCGCCGTGCAAAGCCAAGCAATCAATCTATATCCTTATTTCTGCAAAAAGGTTAATATCATCAGCGTACAGCAAGCACGTAGTGTGTTAGATGACTGCTGGAAGATCATTTATCATCAGTAGAAATAGAGTGGGTCAAGAATCGAGCCCTGACTAACTCCGGAAGGCGTGTGATAGGGGCTGGGACTCTATACGCCGATCCTGACCATATACAAGAACAACACATTTAGTATTTGGGACGAGAAGATTTTACGGAGCTTCCCGAAAGCTTCCCATCCGATTTGAATTGACGAGTGACCTCTTTCGCGAAATGACCTGCCTAACTGGATTGTTTGTCCAAGGTAGACGTACTCGTCAACAATTTTCTCGACTTCCCTCAAAACTTCGGGTTTAGACGAAACGACCCTGCCGTATCGGTCTTCAGCTTCGTCAGTTGGCTCTGCCCAATAAACAAATCTCATGCGAATACTTTGGAGCCTTTCTTACGCTCTATGGCCACCTTCACACAATCTGTATTGTGGCGGCGTATATCGCGAGTCAATGACTTGGAGATCTGTCTATTTAGCTGCCTATACTAGGAAGCATTGTCCGGGGACTGAAGTTATTTGGTGTCTTACATCCATCAATTTGAGGGTGTAGTCTGAGATTTTTCCGGTTCTTTTTAACGGTTGGCCTTGAAGAACTTAGAACCCAACCTTTTGCACGGATGCCACGAACCTGTTATTATACTCGTTCACGTCTTCGCAGTCACTGAGGCATTCCAGCGGTTTTGCAATTCGAGTTGAAAGTTTTAGGAGATTTGGATCTGGATGGGTGCAGGTCGGAGGGTAGACTTCACTAGTCGGGACCGCTCCAGTTTGTGATTAATATTCAATGTGCCTATTACTATACGCTGATCACACCCAGTTTTTACTGAGTTGATCACGGAGACATTAATGAATATGTATTTGGGTCGACATAATGAAGTCGATCTCATTTTTGGTGGCACCATCGGGGCTTATCCAACTCCATTTGCGTTGTTCTGGAGAAGGAGTTCATCATATAGAGTTTTTCGTTGAAGTCTCCCATGACAACGTTGAAGTTGGTCTGCGGAGTGTGAATGGCTATTGAGATGTCCCCATACATGGCCTCCACCTCCTCGTATGAGTGTGTCGAAGTCGAAGCGTAAACCTGTATGACGTTCAACGAATACCATTCAGTAATTCTGAGTATAAGGTACGCTACCCTAGTCGACACCCTCGGGTACGTTGTTGACGAGAGACTTTTGAACGAGGAATCCGACATCACAATGGGACAGTTGGTCGCCATCCCGGAGTACAGCATGTATCTAGAATTTTGGATTATCGAGTCCTCACCCTGTCTTCGGACCTCAGATAGCCCCACGACATCCCATCGTAATCTGGTCAAAGCTTCCTCCAGTACCTCCAACTTCCCGTCGATCCGCGATTGACATTGTATGTCGCCAGGGCTAATGGTCTTTGTTTATGTTAGCCTTGCCAAACCCGGGATTCTTAGCACCCCCTGCCCATAAGTGGCTGCTACCGTGGCCATCACGGATGGGGCCGCCGGGGACTGGGTTCTGGGGCCTTATAGTGTCTGTGTGTTGGGAGGTTTTGCCAGAATTACCACGTTTGGAAGGCGGGTTGACGATCGCAATACTTGGTGTGCTCTTAACTAAAGATGCCGCTGCCCATCCTCCATTGTTTCATTTTGTATCCCTTAGTCGCCTCTTATGACACCCACGGGAGGAAATGGGGTGGTGCTATTCTGGTGCGACGCATCACACAAATAAAACTACTTAATAGAGTTATTCTGATTTTAAATGATTATAAACAAGAGGTCAGAACATAAGCTAAATATAGTATATAGTCTGCTAACTTATAGCATTGCTAATTCACACTCTGTCTTCTTCTATTGACCTAAGTCAGAATGAGAAAAAACACTCCTTAGCTGTTTTAAGTTAGCGGACCATAAGGGGGTAGGCTTAATATTTTTGCTGCTTTATAGCTCCACACGGACGAAGTCGCGAGCAGTAGCTAGTAAGCTAATATCAAGGGATTAACTATACAAATTGCATAATAAAAAAACTGCCTGTAATTATTCAAAATACCATACAATAATGAGCAGCTTATAACTTAGCCGCGGGCGTGATTGTGTTTTTCTTAGAAATAAAACAAACAATGGTTTCGTAACGGATGACTTTGAAACTCACATCTGCCGTATAACGTTAAACAATGAGAATATTCAATAACTAATCCACAATATTCTCTTTGTCTTAAGAAGGTCTTACAACCTCGCTACTTAGCGATCTGTTTTGTACTTAATCTAATAATATACTACCAGCACTTCATCAGTAAACTTCCTGACTCCACAGACGTTGTCCTGTTTATAATAAATAAAATACTGAGATCATTCAGAAATACATGTATGTGTTATTTCTTTCATTGATTTATAGAACAAGAACCCGTGAACCCTAGACCTTCGTTATTTTATAAAAGCTGAAAGCTGTGGGTAAGAACGATGGCCATCAAAACATAATTTATAAGAGGGATGGCATTGTGCATAATGTGGTAGCACATTTTACTAATGTTTTATTATACACCTAAAAATTTTATTAAGTTACAAACAGACTTCATTTTTGATTTTTCCTTCTTGTGAGACGGTATCTGTGGTCAATTATTTTCTGATTTTACACCTAAAAATTTTATTAATTTACAAACAGACTTCATTTTTGATTTTTCCTTCTTGTGAGACGGTATCTGTGGTCAATTATTTTCTGATTTTACACCTAAAAATTTTATTAAGTTACAAACAGGCTTCATTTTTGATTTTTCCTTCTTCTGAGACGGTATCTGTGGTCAATTATTTTCTGATTATACACCTAAAAATTTTATTAATTTACAAACAGACTTCATTTTTGATTTTTCCTTCTTGTGAGACGGTATCTGTGGTCAATTATTTTCTGTGATTTCTTTCTTATACTCTTTGAAATTTTTCCTTTGTAAAAATGTGTATGTACACTAGTACACGCCTACACACAAAATCATAATTTCATTCTATTACTGAAAAACGAGTGGTTGAAACAAAGGTTAATACAGGGTTTTTGGAACTCGTTGTGTGCAAATAGTTTCAAATACCATTTGAAGATCTGGTTGTAGAAAGAAGACTTTTTGAAATCTTATCCTACAAGTTTAGCCAAGATCACATGAAACTTTTTTGGGGCGTTATATACTCGTACAACCATGGACGTTGCAACAATAAACCCGATGCAATGCAGTTCAAAGGGATTTGTAGAAAAACCATGCAAAACTAGGAACTTAGTTCAAAGTTAACAAAAAACTTCATTCCCCTTGAAGACTTTCCTGTCCTCAATTGCAGTAGCTCCTCCTTGTGGGTAATTAAAGAGACAACGCCAGGCTTTTGGTTTGAAAATACTCTTGACAGTCAAAGTAATAATGTGCACACTATGCTCGACAAAACTGTCAATTGCCAGTGACAATTGAACAATTAATTTTGTACATTTCCGGTTTAGGAAACCAAATAGAACATTAAGTTTACAGATTACAGAAAGTCTTTGTTCGCAACAGAAATTCTATATTTTCATAAACTGATCACCATAACATATTCCGGTGGATTTGCGTATTCTTAAACCAATGTGTTTAAAATTTGTAATCAATGCGAGTACTTAATACGTAATATCATGAAAGTGCAAAGTGGAAAATGATTCACAAGCGAAAATAATATGACGATTATATCAATGTTTCCAGTTCGTTACAAGCTTCAATGATATTCTTTATTTCTTAAAAAACACTCAGCCAATATTAAACATGATATACTGCTAGTTAAACGCATGATTGACGAGTTCGTTATATCTCGTACGCACTATATTGCAAAAAGAGGCTTCTTGCTTCACTCATATCGCCAAACATTAAATAAACTTATCTTCTTATATATTATTAACTTGACTTATGTAACATATAAAGTAATTTTCAGTATTGTAATAAGGATGTTCTCCACTTTTTCTTTTTAACAATATCGATTTTGTAATTTAATTTATTATTTTAAATAAAAAATATTTTAAAAATATAATGACTTATAATCAATATTAATTTTTTCCATGTTTTAATCAGTAGCTGTGCTTTGCCATTATAAATTAATTTCTTAACACATTAGTATAACAAATAACTCAAGACAATTTTTGACGGAAGTTCATTGACTGAGTCAGAACAGAATTGTTTTGCAGTTGTTTGTTGACAATTTTTTGTCAACACGTGCACTAAGGTTTGTATGAAAAAATGTTTCCATGCTGTAATACAAATATTGAATTACAGAATCATTTTAATTCAAGAAACACTCGAAATTCACACTTTTAAGTAAATATATTCTAAAATGTTATTTATGTAAATGTAAATAAAGTAATGTAAGTTAAGTGAAGTAATTATAATTAAGTACGTAAATGTAAGTAAAGTAAAGTAATTATAAATGTAACTGTATTTGTTATATAAGTTATTTGCGTAAGAGTTTTTATGATTTATTTATTTAACCCTTTGCAGGAGCACTTTTCATCCTTTAAAACGTATTTTATTTAAACACTCACGTTTATCAAATAATTTACTATACTTATTGTAAAATGATTTTTTTGGAAGACGAGGACAAACAAGCGTACGGGTCACTTGTTGATGTGATCACCGCCGCCCACACTCTCCAGAGGAATCACAGAAGACCGGCAGGGTCTTTAAGAAAAGTATACACGCTTTTTTTGAAAGGATACACTAATCTAGCTTATATAAATATCTGGACGACCGAGCCTTGCTCGGATTTCTAAGAATGTACAAAACTTGAACAAAAAAAACTATAATGACTAAAAAAACTCGTAGGGGTCTGCTGCTTTCTGGACCACCCAATGTCCTCTGATCTGAGCTATTATATATAGCGGCGAAATTTAACTTTGTATTCTAATGTTATTTTAGCTGTTTCTCATTAAAACACGGATAAATCTACATTTTTTAAAATTGAAACCTAGCTAGATCGATTTTTCGCCCCCGAAATTATCTGTACACTAAATCATTAAAATCTATGAAGCCGTTTCCGAATTCAGATTATATATATACAAGAATTGCTCGTTTAAAGGTAAAAGATATAAAGTTCAAAAATTCATTTCTTTTATTATGACTGATCCCTTCATACATAACGCATACATCGTCCACGTATCTGACATAATGCGATATTATGACAAGCGAACCAATTACCGTAATTATGTCATGCGGAGAACCATTCACGTAAATAACGTTGTGCGCATGACAAAATAACTGACAAAGGACATCCTAATATCGGCCTAGATTCAATATCAATAACATTCTTTCTATTATGCAGTGATCGTTTTCTGTATTTTGACTTAATTGTGTGAATTTTTGGCGCTAATAATCAACGGTAGATAGTATGACAAGACTGCTTCCATGTTTTATATGTGTTTATCTACACCCATGCTTTAAATCCTCTATTAAAGATTCTGAAACAGTTAGCTTATGGCCAACATTAAAACACCCAATGTTCTAATAACCATTACATCACCCAAAAGAGTGTTGGAACGTTGTACTGAATTTCATAACAACACTCTTATCTTTTTTTTTCATTACCTTCATGCTCAAAGAGTTTTAACAGACAGCCACATTCTTATTGCTCGATGCGTGGCATCTGTATGAATTTCAAAAAAAGAACATTTTGGTTTACGCGCGTTCCACACCACCAGAACGTCGCGCACCGTAAAAAAAAGTAAGTTATTCGAATCACCGCCATTTTTCTTCGATATTTTTACTGTTTTGTTTACAAAAAATGAGCGATTAATTTCCAAAAGAATATACATAATATTCAAGTGAATTTTAATTATTGCACTATATAAAATGTAAATTACTAGTAAAATAAATAATACTTTCATTAATGCTTAGATTATTTGTATAGAATCAGTAATGGATGATATAAGGTTACTACTAGGACTGGCTGTTTTAATGTTAGCAGTAAGCTAACTGTTTCAGAATCTTTTAGAGGATTCATATTATGGGTGTAGATAAAGTCTTGTATGCAACTGTTGATAATTAGGTATTAAAACACTCATGTGATACTATTATCACACTCGGCTTCACCTCGTGAGATAAATCCACATTCGTGTTTTAATACCCCTTATTACACAACAGTTGCATAAATAACTATTAATGCAGTCTACCAATTGTTATACAATCGTGCAAATAAAATCCAAACTGTTTTTATAATTTTAAAAGAATTATCAGCAAATTGTGTCATGAATCAATTTAGTCGATGGTAGGTACGTGACTGATTGTACATATATATTACAATGACCTTCCAAAATATATTGCGGAGTTGGGGTCAAATGAATTTAAATGTCATATTAAACTAATTTTATTCAATAAATCATACTATTATGTTGTTATTGAGTACACAACTATACAAGTAATATGACAATACGGTACGGTTAATAATAATAACTTTACCAACTCTTTTTCAATAATTTCTTATGGACGAGGCGGAGAAATCAAGTTACCTATTAAAGTGATCTCCGCAGTCTAAGTTCTCTTGCAACACTAGAGGAATAACTCATTATATTTATTACCAGTGGGAGGCTCCTTTGCATAGGATGCCGGCTAGATTATGGGTACCACAACGGCGCCTATTTCTGCCGTGAAGCAGTACTGTGTTAGCATTACTGTGTTTCGGTCTGAAGGACGCCGTAGCTAGTGAAATTACTGGGCAAATGAGACTTAACATCTTATGTCTCAAGTTGACGAGCGCAATTGTAGCGCCGCTCAGAATTTTTAGGGTTTTTCAAGAATCCTGAGCGGCACTGCATTGTAATGGGCAGGACGTATCATCATTACCATCAGCTGAACGTCCTGCTCGTCGCGTCCCTTATTTTAATAAAAAAAAATATATGTAATAGCTATTTTAAGAGGAACCTTACTTGAAATGATGTTTTTTATTTTCATTTATAGGTAATTAATACTATTACTTCTTAATAATACTAATCCTACTGCCACTGGCAGAGTTTTCGTTCAGTTGTATTTTGACCGCGCTTTGAATACAACGCCACGCAATGACAGTGTGTTCAGTGAAAAACTGTCCAAATAACAGCATATACAAACATAAAAATGATTGAGGATAACAAAATTGTGTAACTGGCGTTTATTTATTAACACAGCTTTACTCACGGTCTATCGGTATGGGTGTGGTCCTTCATCAGGGTGAGTGGACCTCCGCATGGTCGGAAATTAGTCGGTACCCATAAATAGTGAGTAAAGCTGTGTTAATTAAATAAAGTTATAATGTCTCATGAAATTTATTTTGCTCACTAATTACTTTACAATTGCTACAATAATTATTTGTTAATGTACCTACAGAACCTGTAACTTACAGATTATTCTCAAATCATGTTTCTACGTCAATATCTATGGTTGAAAGGAGAATGGGACTTTTGGGCCTAATGGTTAACAAGTTGAAATATACTTTTCAAAAAGGGTATATTTTTCTGATGTAAAATAGAAAAAACTAGCTCATTTTACAATCTACAAACCAAAAAAACATTAAAATAAAGAAAATCGATTAAAATGTAATCGAATAAATATTTAATCGATTAAAATAACATTAAGATCCAGTTGTTTTATTTCAATAATATTAGTTAGGTGCATAGTTTATGTTCGGATGACCATATTATTATGAATAAAATATATGATTTTCACAGGAAAAAAAAAATGAACTGAGCAATTATTTTATTATCAATAAATCGATCAATACATCGATTTACATAAAAAATCGATACTAGTGAAATCCATGTTCCTCAACGCTAACTTCACTTTGACATTGACAGTCTGACAGATCATTTTGTTTCTTCATCATTGTCACTTCGTTTCTTGTTGTATTCGTTGAGTTACCGACTTGTTAAATACCTACCCAATTTAATTCCAAGGAAAGTTGTCTCTAGCAGTCTGTTTTACAGTTCATGTATGAATGAGCTAATGCGTATATATTATTCTTATCTGAGAAAATAAAAACTATCTTTTAATTTAGGTATACTATGTCTAATTACCAATTGTCTTATATTATAATGCAAAAAAATGTCGCTACAGTAGTAGATAGGTATACGTAGATAGGTTGGTATTTTTTATCTAAAAAAAATCAAAGGTTGGTTACCCAACTAATATAGGTATGTGATAAATCCTTAGCAGCTAGGCATTTATTAAACCGACTATAGATGTGCTAGGGGAGTAAGGGGAGAACGGAACTAACACCCTATCCGACCCAATTGTCAACCTCACCTGCACGTGCCGTATGGCGGCGGAGTGGTGTGCCGTATGGCGTGTTACCGCTCCGTGGTGCTCCCTGCTAGACAACAGACGAGGATATGGCGACCGAGTTAATGGCGGTATAACCATACACCTGACTGGGAAACCGGTTGGAAGAGGCTACAGCGGCCTTGAAGACTAAATAACTTCTGAAATGACTGGTGCAGAAGGCAAGGGGAATCCACTGCACTATTTTTCCCATGATAGTCACGTATGAATATGAATAGACAACCAAAGAGACGAATCAGGAAGCCATGCGACCCGAATAGCACCCGGCGCTGCACTGCGTCCGGGGCAGACAGTGTGAAATGTGCTACCGGCCATGTGTTTGTAGGCGACCAGGCATCACATGGAAAGAATGCTACTGGAAAACCAGCCATTAAAATTAGAAGAGGCATTAAGATCGGGAACTGGAATGTACGTGGGATACTTCAACCGGGTAAGCTGGACATTGCAGAACAGGAACTCACACGGTATAGCGTCGATATCTGTTGCCTAAGTGAAGCACATCTGAAGGGAAATGGTCATTTTGAAACTACACAAAACATCGTATACTATTCTGATCATGACACAAAAAGTATAAATGGAGTAGCAATTGTACTACTGAAAAACATCAACAACTGCGTAATGAGATATAAGTCTTATAGCGATAGAATCATATCGATTAAAATAAGATCTAATCCGGTGAATCTTAACATCATACAAGTATATGCACTTACTTGTGCCGCAGAGGATGACGAGGTCGAAAATTTCTACCGCACCTTAAAAAACCGCAATCAATGAGACTTCTAATAGGGAATTACTGATCGTGTCAGGTGACTTTAACACAAAAATAGGAGCAACGACAACGGATGATGAATTGCGAGAGGTCATAGGAAGATATGGCCTTGGTCAACGAAATTAGCGTGGCACAAGGTTTATACAATTCGCGGCAGATAATGGTCTTACCATTACGAACAGTATGTTTAAACACCATCACAGAAGACTCTACACGTGGATTTTACCAGACGGGCATTACCGAAATCAAATCGACTATATACTGATCAGGTCAAGATGGAAATCATCCGTTAAAAACACCGTTACTAGGCCGGGCGCAGATTGTGGTACAGATCACCAGTTGCTGGAGGCGGAAGTTAAGGTAAAACTAAAGGCCGCGAGATCCACTGAGAAACGCGCTCGTATAAGTGTCGTGGACTGCGAAATTTTTTCCAAAAGTGTAGAGGAACAGAAACACAACTGGGTAAACCAGAAACCTGATCAGTGTACAGTAGATGAGGTCTGGTCTCAAGCCAAATTGATTATAATAGATTCCGCAAAATCTGCTGAGCGACTGAAGGACGTGACGACAAAACGCCAACGTTGGATGATGGACGAGACTCTCGCGCTTGTCGAAAAAAGACGTGTTTTAAAAGTTACTGGGGCTGACATTACGCAGCAGAACCGCCTAAGTTGCCGAATTCAAGCGGCTTGTCGTCGTGATAAAAATAGGTTTCTTCAAAATATATGTACCGAAATACAAATCCACGGCGAAAAGCATGAAACCAAAGACCTTCACAAGAAGATTCGTGAAATTACAAAAAAGTTCAGTTCTAAAACATAGACCATCGAAAACTCGGAGGGAAAGGTTGTGACTGAACTGGAAAATACTCTGGAAGTCTGGAAGAATTACTGCCAGTCGCTCTTCTTTGACCCTGATTCGCGCAGCTATATCTCCACTGAACCGGAAGATCAGGACTTGGAACCTCTTATTCTTAGAGAAGAAGTTAAAGCTGCAATCAACCATCTAAAAGGAGGGAAGGCAGTTGGAAATGACTGTATTCCAATAGAGACAATCAGATGTTGCGGAGATTTCGGAGTAGATATGTTTCACACTATATGTTACAAAATTTGGGTGAGTGGGATGTGGCCGAAGGAATGGACGCACTCTGTTTTCATACGATTACACAAAAAGGAGTCTACAACGAAATGCAATAACTATCGTCTTATAGCGGTCATACCACATGCCAGCAAAATTTTACTCCATATAGTAAACGAAAGACTGAAGGCTTATATTCTGAAGGAAATAGCACCAGAGCAGGCCAGTTTCGTAATGGGCAAAGGTACACGAGAACAGATCCTAATTGTTAGACAAATAAAAGAGAGAGCAAAGGAATTCAACAGACCGACTTTCATATGCTTCGTTGATTTCCAAAAGGCATTTGATTCTGTTAAATGGCCACAACTATGGAAGATACTCATAGAGATGGGAGTGCCCAAGCACTTGGTGCAAAACCTCAGAGCCCTTTATGAACGTGGTTCCGCTTCAGTCAATGTGGATAATGTCACGTCCGACCCACTTCATCCCTCTGCAGGAGTCAGGCAGGGCTGCATTTTGTCGCCTCTTCTGTTCAATATTTATACGGAGCACATTATGAGGATAGCTCTAGAAGATTGGACAGATGGCATATCAATTGGCGGCAAAAACATATCCAATCTCCGATATGCCGACGACACCACGTTAATAGCGACAAGTAAGGAAAACATTGCTGAATTATTACATCGTATCGAGCATACCAGCCTCCAGTATGGCCTTAAAATAAATCGGCAGAAAACAAAAATGATGATTGTCGATCGAAGTCAAAACAATGCACCAGATATAGTCGAGATTGCTACTTGCGAGGTTGTACAATTTTACATATACTTAGGATCACTTGTCGCTAATACTGGTGGCTCGGAAGACGAAATTAGAAGGCGAATTGCTATTACCAGATCTGCACTGCAGAAGTTGACGAGGATATGGCGGGACAGGAATATCACCAAAGCTACTAAAGTTCAGTTAGTAAGATCTCTAGTGTTTTCCATACTACTATATGGTGCCGAAACATGGACAGTCAAAGAACGAGAGAGACAAAGGATTGACGCACTAGAAATGTGGTGTTGGAGACGAATGCTACGAGTATCTTGGACACAACGCCGCACAAACGTCTCGATACTTGAAGAGGTCAAGGTGGAAGAAAGGCTTTCATCTATAGTCAGAGCCGGTATCCTCAGATACTTCGGACATATCACGCGACGTGGAGAGCATGCCATAGAGAGACTTGTTGTGCAGGGAAGGGTCAACAGCAGTAAGTTAAGAGGACGCTCCCCTATGCGGTGGATAGACCAGATCTAAGCCCTAACCAATACTCCCCTCAACACATGTGCCAGAGAAGCAACAACCAGGGATAACTGGCGTAGAATCGTTCGTCGTTCGACGTGACCACGACTGCTCTGTCAAGAGTAATCCGACGAAGAAGAAGAATTATGCAGTGATAGTTTTGTCTTTTGACTTAATTGTGTGAATTTTTGGCGCTAATAATCAACGGTAGATAGTATGACAAGACTGCTTTCATGTTTATATGTGTTTAATGCAGTCTACCAATTGTCATACAATCGTGCAAATAAAATCCAAACTGTTTTTATAATTTTAAAAGAATTATCAGCAAATTGTGTCATGAATCAATTTAGTCGATGGTAGGTACGTGACTGATTGTGAGGTATTACATATATATTACAATGACCTTCCAAAATATATTGCGGAGTTGGGGTCAAATGAATTTAAATGTCATATTAAACTAATTTTATTCAATAAATCATACTATTATGTTGTTATTGAGTACACAACTATACAAGTAATATGACAATACGGTACGGTTAATAATAATAACTTTACCAACTCTTTTTCAATAATTTCTTATGGACGAGGCGGAGAAATCAAGTTACCTATTAAAGTGATCTCCGCAGTCTAAGTTCTCTTGCAACACTAGAGAAATAACTCATTATATTTATTACCAGTGGGAGGCTCCTTTGCACAGGATGCCGGCTAGATTATGGGTACCACAACGGCGCCTATTTCTGCCGTGAAGCAGTACTGTGTTAGCATTACTGTGTTTCGGTCCGAAGGGCGCCGTAGCTAGTGAAATTACTGGGCAAATGAGACTTAACATCTTATGTCTCAAGTTGACGAGCGCAATTGTAGCGCCGCTCAGAATTTTTGGGGTTTTTCAAGAATCCTGAGCGGCACTGCATTGTAATGGGCAGGACGTATCATCATTACCATCAGCTGAACGTCCTGCTCGTCGCGTCCCTTATTTTAATAAAAAAAAAATATATATATAATAGCTATTTTAAAAGGAACCTTACTTGAAATGACGTTTTTTATTTTTATTTATAGGTAATTAATACTATTACTGCTTAATAATACTAATCCTACTCTGCCACAGGCAGAGTTTTCGTTCAGTTGTGTTTTGACCGCGCTTTGAATACAACGCCACGCAATGACAGTGTGTTCAGTGAAAAACTGTCCAAATAATAGCATATACAAAATAAAAATGATTGAGGATAACAAAATTGTGTAACTGGCGTTTATTTATTAACACATCTTAACTCACGGTCTATCGGTGTGGGTGTGGTCCTTCATCAGGGTTTGGACCTCCGGATGGTCGGAAACTAGTCGGTACCCACACCGATAAATAGTGAGTATAGCTGTGTTAATTAAATAAAGTTATAATGTCTCATGAAATTTATTTTGCTCAATAATTACTTTACAATTCCTACAATAATTATTTGTTAATGTAACATAAACAGTAACTTACAGATTATTCTCAAATCATGTTTCGACGTCAATATCTATGGGTGAAATTTGGTCGATATAACGCGGTCAAGACAGAGACCAGTAGGATGAGGACAACTACAGCTGTGACTTAACATCTTCAGTTAAACTAAACAATCAAGGTTTCGTTCATGACTATAAAATTACCATCTCAATAAGTTAACCAACTTCACTTATTGTTTTCGGTTTAATACACTTGACTTCTATTTGCGGCTTTTAATTCATAATAATATTGTGTTGTTTTCAGGACTACATAGCATAATTCTTCATCTTTCATGTGGCTAGAAGGATTATAATAAAAAAATACAACCAAAAATCAGAAGACTGCTGAACTGCTGCATTAGAAGAATCATATCGGAATTTATGGATAACGCCTCGTCAGGACGATTGGCTTAGTGGTTGGAACTCTGGGGATTTTAGGGATGCGGGTTCGATCCTGCCTTGTCCACAAATTTTGTTGGTATGTAAATTAGATTTTTACGTTTTACATGTCAGCAAATAAAGCGCAGGTATGGGGCTGAACTGGTGAAAGAATGTCCTAATGCCGTTTATTATGAAAGAGGAGAACAAACGAGCGTACGGGTTGATGACACCTGATGTTAAGTGATCTCTGCCACCCACAGTCTCCTGCAACACCTGACGAATGACACGAGCCTTGCCAGCCTTTATTTCAAGGTACTCATGTAATATCCTACTGGAAGTACCGAACAAGGGATTCTCATCCCATAGCCTGGTGGTACGTGAAAGACAGGTGCTTGAAAACCGCACTGTGGAGGAACGCCACACATCCGGATGGTGGGGATGATATCATTATTTGTGGCAAGTCGTGCAAAGGTGGAATTCGGTTCACGTTCAAGAGGTGCCAGAAAAGAGTTCCAAGGGACAGATGTACAAACGAAATAGTAGCGATGGCTGTAATCAGATTTTACTTGAACGGGGTCGATACAAACAATGAACAAATGAATTAATCAATAAATAAAATTAGAATTAATAACACGAACTTAATTTTAAAAATATAAAGTATTCTTTGTTTCGTAAATTAATAATATTAATATGTTTATGGACATATGACTGTAATATGTATGTTATTAAATGAAGGTCTATTATTACTATAATTATTATAAGTACAAATTCTACAAAGGTTAAGTGTTCAAATTACTAGGTTATATATTATGATCTATATAAGCAGAGTATGTTTACTGATAAAACCACATTGCCAATAATATATAGGTATGTATGAAGTAGATACACGTTAACCTTTTTGACCATCAGAATCATTGCAAAAAACTTTCAATAACATTTGAAATACGTTCAATAATTAAATTTGAGATATTTATGTAATTGCCAATAATTCGATCTTTAGCGATGTTTTATATCCATGTAATAATCGGTGCTGAACTGAAGATGCATAAGAAGTTGCAGTTTTATTGTTATAACTCATTTTATAATAACGCTTAATAGTTGGAATTTCGAAGCCACAAAAAACATTTATTGAATATCGACTTTTGAAATTTATACAAAGTTTCATCATACATAGATAGATATTATTATAAAGTTTCTACTTTATATTGGTATTATAACTGCAATTTACTTTAATCATTACTTAAAGTGAATAAGATCATCATAAAATAAGTTTGTAGAGTTTGATTATTAAGTAGGTGTATTTAAGTACATACTATATGCGAGAAAACGTGAGTTTCTTGGCAAATTGTGAAAATCTGTGTCTTAAAAAAGCCATCAGGTTGTTATATGATGTCTACATTATCTGTAATAAGTTTACCCGATATATTATGATCTAATCATCACATTTCGCATATAGATCCTTTTTGATGATATTAGCTACTTCGTTGCAATCAATAAGTGACTACCTAACAATAATAATATGACGAAACAGTCAATTGTATTCTGTTTTGCTGACATGTGGCTGTGTTTGTTTTCATTAAGATAACTCGCGCTTATGTATATATTGTCAACAGGAGTGAAATCTTAATTAAATAAGTACTTACCTCAATAAATTAATATTATTATTATCAATAATTATATTTGCACATGCATTTATATGAGGAGTAAGCTGATAAGAGATGTCTAGCTTTGTTTTTTGGCACTTATCTAAGTATCAAAGTTTGTTAAAGCTTTACAATCTATTTTGTTTTAACAATGTTTTTGAAGTTCTACCTGTTCATATTATACCAATTTGAGATTTTTAACCGACTTCAAAAAAGGAGGAGGTTTCAATTCGTCGGTATGTTCTTTTTTTTTAATGTTTGTTACCTCAAAACTTTCGACTGGGACGGATATTGATAATTCTTTTTTTATTTGAAAGCTAGTGCTTCCCGTGTGGTCCCATTGTAATTTGGTCCAGGTCTGACATTGGCACCCATGAGAAAACCGTAAAAGTCTTAAATTTGCTATACATGCGAATAGCAAAGTGGATGATAAAATAACGAATAACTCAATATCGCGCCAACAGATTTCGATGATTCTTTTTTTAATGGAAAGGGATATACTTCAAAGATAGTTTTGTGAGAGTTTAGATAGCCTCTGATTACGGAATCCATGACAAAGTAACGGAACTCTTCAATTCTTAGCAGCAAATTTATCTTTTTTAAGCTATCCGGATATTTAAGTCATCTATCATAACATAGTTATGGTCGAGTAATTATCCTAGTCGAATATGATGATCAATGGGACTCCTTAACGACTTACAGAAAGGGTGCGTCATCTGTGGCAGAATTTATAACTGTCTGTAATCACATTGCAAAGCACTGACGTTCATTGCTGCATTGAAAAATTTAGTATATCTACACATATTTAGACAAATTTTTAGTTAGTGTACTTCAAATTCACTAAAAAACATAAAATAAAATAAATTTTTAACAAACAAAACAACCAACTTAAAAATCACTTTTCCAAAACATCGTCGTGTCGGTGTCATCCAAGATAGGTTTGTTACTACATACATAGTTATAGGTGAGATGTGCTTGAGTCGTGAGGAGGCGAGAGGCGAGAGCGGTCGCGGCGGAAGGATACCAATTCCAAAAATAACAATAATCGTAACTAGAATTAGATTAAATAATTAGATTATATAAAAATACGCAATTATTTTTATACTTTTTAGTGCACATTATACCTTATATTGTTTTTGAAGTCGGTTGTTTTTTTGTTATAATTTTTTTTTACATTATTATATAAGATATAAAGTAATATAGGGCGTGTTCTGGTGACTGATGTTATTTTTAATAATGAAGGCGTTATATAAAGCTTCTTCTCGGGTAGGGTAGTTATGGATAGGATGTAAGTCAAAATATGAACATAGATTTAGAAACAGTTATACCTTTGTCTCCCATGTTTGTGAAACAATTTAAAGAATTTAGTGTATCCGATAGACTTAGTAGGAACGGTATAATGAAATAGGAAGTCCGTAAGGTTAATTTGTAGAATCACACCTTCGTTTGGGCTAAAATTTAATCTCGGAGTCGAACGATCATATCCATTTATCTTAAAATAGTTATTAAACTGATATGACAACTCCTCTAGTAGCTATTATTATTTCCAGATCAAAATTAATTTGTCGCAGTTCAAAATGACATCAATGGTGTATGATAAAATACATAGATATGTCTCACGTTTTTGGTAAACAATATATTATGTGTAATATTTATAAAAATATATAATATGAAAAAACTACTGACATTATAACTAGATGTTGTATTATAATAACTTATTTGATAACCTGTTTGTACGAAGCATTTATCATATCGAACAATAATTGTAACATCCAGTCTCAATCAAGATTAATTTATAAGTGTTTTCAACAAATTTGCCCATACTAAGGTAGATTAAGCTGAAGAGCGTTCTTATAGATTATAAAATTTTGTATTGTCAAAGAGTTGGTTATATAGAACTTTTTTTTGAATGAAACTTCATACATGTAAATAAATCATTAAATATAAGTACTTTCATTAACATATTTTTTATTATACACGTGGTCTTTTAGGTACTTCACTTTACAATTATTTATTAGACATTCACCACTTCCTTCTGTGTTTTGGAAGCAATAATGTTTGTTAGAAACCCAAAAATATTTGTAAAATATTTTTTTTTTCTACATACAATACAATGTGAAAAATAATATATTTAGATAAAATACTTTTCAAAGGATTGACAACAAAGTGTAATTTTTAACCGACTTCAAAAAGGAGGAGGTTATCAATTCGATCGGTATTTATTTTTAAGTATGTACACCGATTACTCTGAGATTTAGTATCCGATTTACGTAATTCTTCTTTTGTTTGTTATTATGCACTGACTTAAAACCAATCAATAGGTAAGTCAAAGTCAAGCACATATAATAGTATTTTATTAATATTAAAGGTAAAGGTTTGCATAAGAGGTGTATTAAATTAAATTTTTAGTTATTTGATACTTTTCAGTTTGTGAAGTCGGTTTTTTTAAACGTTGTTTCTTTTATTACCTGTATATTTTACATTTACATTTTTATTATTATTTTAGTTCACCCAATGTTTCGTGACCTTTTCAGATCACGTTTTCAGGGAGACTGTTTGAAAATAAAATAAATTTGTTGTCTTTCTCAATTTTTAAGTAGTATTTACCTATTACACAAAAACCCTAAGAGTGGAAAGAGAATGCTAACGCGGACTGTTTACGACTTCTCATTCACAATCGGTTACAGTTCGCTTTCATCTATCTTGCTGTGCCTCCGTTAGAGATGTCCTTCACTGTTATATATTGTAAGGTTAAAGGTGTATTTTAAGAAACTTACAGTACAACATACAAATTGTTATCTCTTGTGTCATAACAATAAAAATGATGATTTTCAGCAAAACCACTGAGAAAGAGTGGTCATTTAATTAATAATGTTATTATATTATGTTCATTATCACAATACATATTACAGTTATATGCGTCAAAATGGAGTCAATGCAACTTGAAGTGTAATAATGTGTCACAATGCACGTTTTAAATGCATTTTTATTTAGTGAGAGTGTGAGAAACGTTTCATTTTTATAACCAGCGGTACTTCCAGCGAATGTTTTATAAACATAATAAACAAAGATAACAATACCATGATAAGTGAATTAAAATAATTAGTGAGTTAACGACATTGTCACAACTTAGTAATGAGAACTCACAAAGTGGGGCATTACGAACGTGAAAATGTCTGCAAATGAAGTACTAAGGTACTAGTGTGTATTAAATGAAGGTTGTCATAGTTGTTGTATTAAATCTTCAGGTACCTGTCACGTATATAAATTGTCAATACCTACCAACCTACCACGATAAAATTAAAAGTTACTCAAAGTTTAAATATACTTCTTTTTTTTCTCCCTATCATGTAATTATGTAGTGACAAAGGTAAGATAAAGACAGAAAGTTTTAAATTTGGAGTAACTTTACTTCGCGTTTTTTAATTATGATATATATATATATATATATAACACACTTAGTGACGTAGTAGTACTTCTTAAAAAGGACTTTTGAAAATGCAAACCCTAAGGGGTAAAGAAGGGGTTGTAAAGTTTGTGTCGAACAAAGTGATTTCCTGGAAGAAATTTCAGGTCAAAAAATTTGTATACCCAATCAATTAATATTTATTTCGTTTTAGTTCCCTCAATATTTCGCCAGATGTCATATATATTTTCATCTCGTTTTTGAATCGCGTAAGTAACTGTTATACACTATTTTTATGTGTGGTTATTTTAGCTTATTCCACTAAAATAGTTAGAAATGTTGTTTATAATGAAATATTGTCGTAAACATCTTCTTAAGCAACAAATGTTGATCTATCAGTTAGTGAATCAAACAGTCACGGCCTGTTCGTTCTTCGATGTCTTCTGTCATTTCGATGGCCACGCGGACGAAGTCGAGGGCAAATGTTAGTATATTGCACTTTTGACAATACATACTTATCTAAGACTATAGACGAGAATTGATCGTTCCTTACCGTTTTTGCCTACTTCTGCCATCGATATTGTGTTTCGTTTTGAAGCCTGAAGGGCGTCGTAGATAGTGACAATACTGGCCTAATGAGACTTATCACTCAACATCTTAATTATATATCTCAAAGTGGCGGGCGCAGTTGTAACGCCGCTCAGTTTATTGTGATTAAACAAATATGACGACCCATATACCCTGCCTACTGAGCTAGAGGTCCCGGATTCGAATCTCGGTACGTGCAGACATTTATATTCAATTCGGATCGGCACTACATTTGCGCTCGTCACCTTGAGACATAAGATGTTAAGTCTCATTTGCCCAGTAATTTCTCTAGCTACGGCGCCCTTCAGACCGAAACATAAGTGCTTTACGGCAGAAAATGGCGCCGTTGTGGTACTCATAATCTAGCCGGCATCCTGTGTAAAGGATCCTCTCACTGGTACTCTGTGTCTTTGGGAAGAAAAGGATTGTTTAGAGACGGCGTGGTTTCCGAATAATATAAATTATTAAAATATGTAAGTTACAAGTTGTCTGTTTGAATATAAGTTCAATGTTAGCCGGTTTCACAATTGCGCCCATATTATAACCGGCACTCTAAAATTTAACGTTACGAAATTGTTCATGATTAATACTTTAGTTTTAACATTATCTTGCACGGATACGCAATTTAATATTTCGTTTGTAATTTTAAAATTGTATATTATAGTTGGCCAATGAATAAATGCCATTAATATATAGAATCTGTTAATATTCCATTATATACAGATGTTTGATAAATTACATCTACTATTTTTATCACTCGATTATTCTGGAACAAAGAACGAAGTACACATAGAATTACTTAGTACGTATAAACTGTACTATTTTTTAACCGACTTCAAAAAGGAGGAGGCTATCAATTCGATCGGTATTTTTTTTTTGACTCCAAAAATTTCAAGTTTCAAATTCCAGTTGTTGAAGTCGGTTTTATTAAACGTAGTTTTTTTTTTTAAATGAAAACTTCTTTAGCGGCGTTGAGCACTTTGCTTGGGTATAAAATGACACATGACCTGATCGGAAATTCGTAAGACAGTCGTTGAAACTATGGAAGCACGTTCATATTTGTGTGTTTTATTAACCACATAAATGCTAGTACTTTTATACTGATAAATAAAGCATTTTTTATACATATATTTGTATTAAAAATGCTTTATTTATCAGTAAAGTATTTGTTTTGGAAATGGAGGACTAACGAGCGTACGGGTCACTCGGTGTTAAGTGATCACTGCCGCCCACATTCTCTTGCAACACCAGAGGAATCACAGAAGCGTTGCCGGCCTTATATAAGAGGAGGAGAGGAGGCAAACGGACATGAGCCTCACGTGATGGGAAGTGGTGAGACAACCGGCCGTGAACATTCAGATCAGAAGACAAGAGATGCGGTGCCGGCCCTTATATAACTACACAAAGTGTAGGTTCTCGTAAATTGCGCGGTTGTAGAACTCCAGACGTCAACAACATGATGCGGGTGGTATTTAGCATTTTGATGTAATATCCGGTCATGGGTGCTGGAACCCGATGGCTGGTGTCAACCCGAATAAGTCCTCTGAGCACTCTTCGCGATGTATGCGGATTACGGTAGAAGATGCAGAGACAACCCACATCTGACTGGCTGTCGATTAATTTATGATATTAATACAACTATTATAAATGCAGAATTAACCCTGTTTATGTATGCGTCTGTTGTCTAAATGAACTATTCCACGCCGACGAAATGGCGCGTAGAAGACAGTAAGAATAAGTAAAAGCGATTGCAATCATTCATTAGGGTCATAAAACATAATATTATGCCGACTACTTTGCCAAGAGTTACGTTGAGGCAGTGTAAAGTCAGTTTGTGAAGAATAATACAATTATTTAAAGATGATCTCCGGTACAAGCCCCACGGTAACATACTGTCCCATATCGCAAACCATGTCCCGTATGGACCACTAATTTTAGACGGATGATGTACAAAAGTTGGCAATTACAATAGGTACGATACACAAAAACAGCATTCATTCGCAAAACTATTGAATTTTAAACGATAGTTATGTAATAAAAAGTACTTACTTCAGCGAAAGTTAATTTATATCTTATAAAAAAAGTGCACTAAACTTCCAAAACAAAATAAAGTTTTGCTCTCCCGGAGATCTTTGTTGTCAAAATTAATACCGAAGTTTTGAGGATTGGATTACGACTGGGTGCGTTGTGCTACTAGATTGTTCCTCTGCCAGGGTCCCAGATCAGAGGTGGCCTTTAAAACCTACAAAATGGAGTGGTCTCTCAGGTAACTAAAATGAGGTGGAGTGGTGACCTTACAGTGGAAGGTAAAAACTGGCTGGAGAAAGCAACAAATACCGAGTTTTGGAAGAAGATAGAGGAGGCATATACCAGGTTGGGATCAAGATTAATATAAGTAATAACATTTCCCGGCGCGAGAGTGAATGCTTTGAGCGCAAGGCGCTCATTCAGGGCAAAGTGGAGGGTACCAGAGGGCGGGGACGGTCACCCATGTGTTGGACCGACCAAATTAAGTGTAGGCGGTCCATTGAATTAGTGCACAAGACTGTCGGCCAGCAGGGAAAAGTGGCGAAGTCTCGTTGGGCGCATCACATCTGCCCCAAAAGATTCCACTTCGTGATGACCACGATCGCTCTGTCAAGAGTGTAACGACGAAGAAGAAGAATAACATTTGTTTAAGGTATAATTATTTAAGTTATTTTTCAAATTCAAATTCAAATATTTTTATTCAAAATGGGATGTGAAATCACCCATTGAAAGTCAAAAAAACTACCTGAGAAGAACGGGCGCAACAAACTCAGCGGCCTTTTTTTTTCATCAAAAATGTTTTACAATCAAAGTAACATTTACAAAGTAACATTGTACAATTAAACTTATTATTTAATAGCCTGAGGGCGGTCGCTCCATTCCCAATCTGTGGTATCATTAAGAAAGTCATTTATGTTATAGTAACCTTTACCACACAAACGTTTTTTAACAATTCTTTTGAATAACGTAACACCTTTGTTTTGAACATTTTCTGGGATCTTGTTGTAAAAGCATATACATCGCCCCACAAAAGACTTACTAACTCGACTTAGCCGAGTAGTAGGCATCATCAGTTTATGTCTGTTCCTGGTGTTAACATTATGGTTATGACAGTTTCTGGCAAATTCACTTATGTGCCTATGAACATAAATTACATTATCAAGAATATATTGATAAGCAACAGTCAAGATGTTAATTTCTTTGATTTTTGCTCTCAATGATTCCCTAGGACCTAGGTTATAAATAGCGCGAATAGCCCTCTTCTGCAGCACAAATATTGTATTAATATCGGCAGCGTTGCCCCATAGCAATATACCATAGGACATAATACTATGGAAATAACTAAAGTATACTAGTCGCGTAGTTTCTATGTCAGTTAAATGTCTAATATTAACATTTAAATGTATGTAATCTAGTAGTAGTCTTGAATAAACATGTTTATTATTATTATTGTAACTATCGCCAGCGAAGGCTTCATTTCACACAGTACACCTACCAGATGACAGCGTTGCGTTTTTCTGCCCTTTATTGTTTCGGTCTGAAGGCGCTGTAGCTAGTGACATTACTGGAAAAATTATACTTATCATATTATTAGGTCTCCAAGGGACGAGTGTTTTGACGTACTATTATGTGCAACTAGACTCCCAATCGCCTATTAAAAGGTCGTCAAATGTCTGAGCGGCGTTTTAGTCGTTTAGACAAACTTATACCGATAATAATAAAACTTTTATTCAAATGAACACCTTATTTCTTATCGATAATGTTCAAAGTCTATTGTATACGCTCATTAGAAGTTCGAACGTGAACACGATGCAAGAACATTTTGTTTTAACAATTGAAGTGTAATTATTTAGCAAAATGATTAAAAATGTCAAGTTAGGTACACAATATTGTTAATTTTAAGTGGCACTTACTTGAAATACGACACTCCAGCCTTTTCACGTTTGAATATGCTGTTATTTGGACAGTTTTTCACTGAACACTTCGTTACTGCGCGGCGTTGTATTTAAAGCGCGGTCGAAACATGAAGTTTTACTTCAGACAATTTTTGGGACAGTGATTACTTATGGTACACAGACGTGGTCGCTAAATATGGGCCTGATGAGTTTCGAGTTTCCCCATAATATAATACTTAGAAGAAACAAAGTCACCGACATAGCCCAAATGATTGCGAAACTTAAGTGGTAGTACGCAGGGCATATAGTTCGACAGACAAATGGCCGTTGGGGCAGCAAAGTCCTCGAATGGCGACAACATACCTACTGGAAGTCGCAGTGTTGGTAAATGGACCGACCATCTGGTCAAGATCGGTGGAATATGTTTGATGAGGGCAGCGCAGGGCTAATAGTCGTGGAGATCTTTGGAGGAGGCCTTTGTCCAGCAGTGGACGTCTACCGGCTGATGATAATGAATTTTTGAGAGTAGTTGTGAGTTTACTTGTTTATTGTTTGTCAATGAGCAGGACGTATAAGTTACCATCAGGTGAAGTCTTTGCTCATCTCGTAATATTTTCTGTCAATGTGAACGGAATACCGTAGTAAACATATTTTTGTATATTTTTCTTAAAACAGTAGAGTAAGTCTGATTTCAGAGAATGTAAGTATTAACAGTACAGATTAATAAAATAAAATAGTGTTTTTTATATTAAAATCCTTTAAAACTTTTTTACTGGCTGGGTGTAGGTATAAGTTCTCAACTTGGTAACTAAACAAATACAAGAGGCTTTTATTAAGTAAATACGTAGGTACAACGTCACTTCAATGTCGTGGCTTATAGAGCATGAACGCATAAAGAATATATTATAAAGATATCTTTAGAATTTTATCTGTATGCTAAATAGACATTTTATGAAGTAAAAAATCTATGCTCATAAATACAGTTGAATTTTCTGTTTGTATGGTCAGAAAAGTTGGATGGACACCAGAAAAACTATTTGTTTTTCTGTTTGTTTCGAGATTTTGAAGGTATTGCTTCTGAAAGATAGTCCATGTTATAAGGACTAGCTTAAGACATTCAGCCATCAAACTACTTCAAAAGGACTGTATAGGTTCTAATAAAAATTAAAATATTTACAGCCAATAAAATAAGATACTTATAGAACGTCACAAACTACCACCCATTAGAAAATATATGCTTTAGCCCTGAGAAGAAATTGTACAAGAAACTTAGCTGGCTTTTTTTTAATTATAATTCAAAAATTTATTATATAAATTTATCATAGCCTGAGGGCGAACGCTATAATTCCAAGGTATGGCATCATTATGAATTGTGTCTTAACGCCATCTGTCGGCTTCTACAGATACTAAGTAAAATACGCACATAATATTATCACTTTTATGCTAACATAACGTAGATTGATGAGTAGCAGTTATGATAAAATACTCTAGATGGCGCTAATTTAAAACTAAATAGATGTATATAGAAACGGAAAAATATTATTATAAATTAAATTAAGGGGCTGTTTCAGTGTACAAGTAAAGAAGCAGATTGTTAAAGGTTAGATAAATTAATCGCTACATAAAAGTTCCAAATAAAATAGATTGCGTTTCGTTTGATTTATCTTATCTGGCAGGTCGGTTCCGCAAAGTTGGCAACGTCACACTCAATAGGTAGTTCCGTTTGACCAAATGAAAATAATAAAAAAACTGTTTCTTACATGAAATAATTTTGTTTCATATTTACAATTTTCTATTTGTATACCTATATCTCTAAATAGCACTTCTACCACTATTTTCACTATACAATCAATCATCACATAGGTACATACCTCATTATTTTGGACTTTGGGAGCTTATAAAATGCTCACAGAATACCTTTATTGATTTATGGTGTATGTGGATGATGCAGCTACTGTACTCAATAACTTTTGTATTAATTTACATTTATTTTTTTGACTTACTCGTGTAAGACATTGACTATTTGACGTTTGAGTGTGTTTGTTGCATCATTTTACATTTTACATATTATCTGTAAATCTTGATATAAAAGAGTGGCAATGAGTTTCTTGCTACTTTTTCTCATTAGCTCAACCCTTTACGAAGTAGCGGTAGATTCAATAAGAAAAATATTTTTTTATTTTTTTGACATTCATAAGTGTCATTTTCGTGACCTACTTGAATAAACTGATTTTGATTTGATTTGATTTGACATTATTATAGTATTTCACATTACATTATCATACACATTAAAAGTGAAATTTTATTGCTCGACAGATAGAAATCAAAGAAATTATAACCACCAAATTTAAACCACAATTATGTTACCATTTAGTAATTTGAAAAGCCTGATATTTTAGATAAAATTCCGGACTTTTTAGTTGATCACGATTAAATTTCGTTTCTCGTAAATATCAAAGACTTATATGATACTATAATTAATATATAGTTTAATTACATCTAATTAAAAATAAATCCGGACAAGTAAGACAACCGGACAAATCCGGACGGAGGATAACTCTAGTTGAGTTAGAAGTAGGTTTGACTAGGTACATCTGCGGAGTATGTATTCAGTTATTGAGTTTAGCTGAGTATATTATAGTACATTGTACATTCTCCTCATCTCAGGGCCTCACGGTGCAGGTGTCTCGGTGTTTTCCTCACGAAACGGCACTTACATTCACTGAGACCGATACGTTTGTTGCTGTCTTCGGCAGTGCATGCAGCAACTCCAGCAAACACTGACGTAAGCCGGACATGAGAAGGTGCAGGAGTAACAACGAACACGTCCCACACCAACGGACTTTTTTTTTATGGAACAGGAGGACAAACGAGCGTACGGGTCACCTGGTGTTAAGTGATCACCGCCGCCCACAATCTCTTGCAACACCAGAGAAATCACAGGAGCGTTGCCGGCCTTTTAGGAAGGTATACGCGCGAAAATATTGATGCTGGTGGGGTGACTGTGATGGCCTGACTAAGCTGGTAAATTACTTTCGACCAGATGAGCCACTTTCCTATTTGCCCCTTTAATAATATAGTAAACACATGGCTCTAAACTATAAAAAAAAACGAAAAAACAACTGACTTAAAAAACACTATTCCAAAACAATAGATATAATGTATACTAAAAAGTATAAAAAAATTGCGTATTTTTATACAATCTAATTCTAGTTACGATTATTGTTATTTTTTGAATCGGTGTCCGCCGCGACCCGCTCTCGCCTCTCGCCTCCTCACGACTCAAGCACATCTCACCTATAACTATGTATGTAGTAACAAAACTATATAGGATGACACTGACTCCAAAAATTACAATAATCGTAACTAGAATTAGATTAACTAATTAGATTGTATCCAAATACGCAATTATTTTTATACTTTTTAGTGCACATTATATGTTTGTGACTATGCTGCCCCGGGGCTTAAAAAGAATAGGGTAGTCCCAGGTCCAAGGGGGTCGTAGGAGGCGACTACGGGCTTTTTGAAAGTGGGAGAGTCACGCTGCCGTCTTATTACGTCAGCATAATCGGGCCGGACTCGTGCGGGTTACTTACCACAGTCGCACAGAATAACGGCGTAAAGTAGCGACCTAGTGCCGCTATGTTTCGCATAGGTTAGTGTCGAGGACCGGAGGCCATCCCCCTCCCCATCACCCCCCAACAAAAATATGAGAGCGGTCCATAAAAAGATATTACCCCAGGAGGGTACCGGCTACACCAGAGTCGAAGAATCCCTCCCCGAGCATACAGCACAGTACCGCTAATATCTAAGGACAAACAGGGCAGCAACACCACGGCACCCCGCTCCATGCTTAATGTGGACTTCTGTAATATCAGAGGAATTCACTCCAATTTAAACGCCGTCCACCACCACCTTGAGACGGCGCAGCCGCCCTTGTGTTTCCTTACGGAGACGCAGATTTCTCGACCTAGCGATACGTCATATTTAACGTACCCCGGCTATAAAATTGAGCATAATTTCATGCCTCATGCCGGGGTATATGTGTACGTTCGGGAGGATTTTGAGGGTAGGGACCTGTCTATTCTCTGGCTCCGCGTAGATTTAGAGGACCGCGTCCGCATCTATGCGTGTGTCTACAGGTCCCATAGTGCTAACGCAGAAACGGATCACCTCATGGACTGCATTCAAGCGGCATTTGATGACGTGCTTGCTCAGATCCCCTCCACTGAAATCGTAGTCTTGGGTGATTTCAACGGTCACAATGCCGAATGGCTTGGATCACGTACTTCAGACTACGCAGGGCGATCTGTGCAAAATTTTGCATTGGCGTATGGTCTATCCCGATTGGTTGAGTCGCCAACGCTGCTCCCGGATGTGGATAGCCACATGCCGTCCTAATTAGATCTTCTGCTGACTACACATCCCGCTGGTTACCAGGTCTCTGTCGACGCCCCTCTCGGAACGTCCGACCATTGCCTGGTCAGGAGTGTAGTGCCTATCCGACGCCAACGTCGCAGACCACCAGCGACCCGCCGCGTTTGGCACTACAAGTCAGCAGATTGGGATAGGATGCGTTCCTTTTTTTGCATCCTACCCTTGGAGCAGGGTTTGTTTCGCTTCGGATGATCCTAGTGCCTGCGCCGTTGCAGTAGCCGATGTGATACTGCAAGGCATGGATATTTTTATACCAAGCTCTGTAGTACCGATCGGTGGCAGATCACAGCCCTGGTTCGATGCGTCAGTTAAACTTAAAGCAGCATCTGACTGCAAAAAACCGGCGTATCGAACTTGGGTTGCGGCGCTGGGCTCAAAGGATCCTAACGTGTCAGAACTCCATGCCTGAAGTACAGTTCCGACAGAAAACTGTTAGGCGAGCTCTGTTTTCGTCGGACGTCAGGAAGTCGAGCGGGCCGGATGGCATTTCTCCAATCGTGCTTAGAACGTGTGCCCCTGAGTTGACGCCGGTGCTAACGCGTTTATTCCGACACTCTTATTTAAAAGGCGTAGTCCCTGATTCATGGAAGTCAGCCCATGTCCATCCGATCCCAAAAAAAGGAGACGGTTCGGATCCGGCAAACTACAGGCCTATTGCTATTACCTCCCTATTCTCCAAAATCATGGAGAGCATAATTAACCGCCAGCTCTTGGTATACCCTGAGGGTCACCAGTTGATCAACGACCGGCAGTACGGCTTTCGCCATGGTCGGTCGACTGGCCATCTTCTGGCATACCTAACACATATGCGGGCTATTGAAAGCAAGGGGGAAGGCCTGGCGTTAGCCTGGATATAGCGAAGTCCTTTGATCGTGTATGGCACAAGGCGCTCCTCTCAAAACTTCCATCATTTGGGCTTCCCGAGAGCTTATGCAAGTGGACCTCCAGCTTCCTCACTGGGCGCAGCACACAGGTCGTTGTCGATGGTTATTGCTCGAATCCCAAGCCCGTGAACGCTGGAGTGCCCCAGGCTGTGTGCTATCTCCCAAGCTGTTTCTTCTGCATATCAATGATATGTTGGACACCGCCAACACACATTGCTATGCAGACGACAGCACTGGTGATGCCGTATACACGGGCCATGCAGATCTCTCTCGGGAAAACGTCGACCAGTGCCGGGAGAAACTTGTGTCTTCCGTCGAGTCCTCTCTCGAGAAGGTCGCGGAATGGGGTAAGTTGAACCTTGTCCAATTTAACCCCCAGAAGACTCAAGTTTGCGCGTTTACCACTATAAAAACCCCATTTGCCGTATCAACGCTGTTCGAGAACACTTCCATTAAAGCCTCGCCTAGTATCGGAATACTGGGTCTCGAAATCTCGAGCGATTGCCAATTCCGTGGCCATCTGGAGGGGCAAAGCCAAATTGGCTTCGAAGAAACTGGGCGTCATAAATAGAGCACGGCAATACTTCAAGCCGGCCCACATTCTAGCGCTCTACAAAGCGCAGGTCCGGCCTCACATGGAGTATTGCTGTCATCTCTGGTCTGGCGCACCCCAGTATCAGCTCAATCCATTTGACCGCGTGCAACGCAGAGCAGCTCGAATTGTCAGGGACCTAGCGCTCTGTGAACGGCTGGATCACTTGGCGTTGCGTAGAGACGTCGCTTCATTGTGTGTCTTCTACCGCATTTATCACGGGGAGTGTTCCGAAGAGCTGTTTAACCTGATTCCTGCCGCCGAATTTCACATTCGCACGATACGCCACAAGTTAGGATATCATCCCCACCATCTGGATTTGTGGCGGTCCTCCACAGTGCGGTTTTCAAGGAGCTTTCTTCCACGTACTACGAAGCTGTGGAATGAGCTTCCTTGTGCGGTATTTCCGGGACGATACGACATGGGTACCTTCAAGAAAAGCGTGTACACCTTCCTTAAAGGCCGGCAACGTTCTCGTGATTCCTCTGGTGTTGCCAGAGAATGTGGGCGGCGGTGATCACTTAACACCAGGTGACCCGAACGCTCGTTTGTCCTCCTATTCCATAAAAAAAAATACAATGGAACCACACGGGAAGCACCAGCTTTCAAATAAAAAAAGAATTATCTAAATCGGTTAACAAACATAAAAAAAGAACATACCGACGAATTGAGAACCCCTCTGAAGTCGGTTAAAAAAATTGTTATTCTTGCAGGCCATTCATTACATATTAAATTATGTGTTGACAAAAGGCTTGTGAAAGTTGAAACCATTCATTATTTTCAAGACACAATTTTGCCACCACCAAGGTGGCAATTTTGATAAAATTATGTCTTTATAATGTACTTGCATAAGTTCAAAACTTTTTCTATTACACTTAAGTTCAATAATTAAATAACAATGCCTCTCAAGGGATGAAAATTTCTTGGAAGCTCGGGTATAAGGTTAAGCGACCAATATTTTTCATAGATTATAAAATACCTATGTAGTGTCTCTAAGTCGAAAGAATTTTAATTGTTTTATCTAAACTATGCAAAAATATATTACAAGTATTTACTCACTGTGTACGAAGTAGGTAGGAACCGCAATCTCATTATTAGAAGTAAAAATTAAGGATAATATTATAATCCTAGGCACCACAGACGACACCATAGCCCACGGGGCACGGAGTATGCGCATTGTGCCTTAAAAATATTTACGGTTCACCGTGACGTTTCAGAATTCAGACTCTAGTTAAGTCAGTATCAGTAACGACAGTAACCAGTTAGGCAGTTACGTGTCAAACATCGTCGTGAGAACACGTTTCGACGCGGCTACACTTATCCGGATCAAAACAATAGATAAAGTGATCGTATATAACGAAACCATATGAGAAATACGATTTAAAAAGCTTACGTTTACCGTTGTGTTCAAAACTAATAACAATAGGTGGTCGTAACAACTAACAATGCCTGCAGAAACGGAAGCTTTGTCTAAAGTTGTGTTTCGTGATATCACCAACGATGGTAAGTTTTGATACCTACATTTGAACAACCACTGTTAATTCGAGATTAATAACAAAAACCGGCGTTTAAATTGAATCTATTATCTCCTCTATCTATCTACTTATATCGGAAGCTTCTTAAAGTGTTCGGTTTTTGACACACGGCTTTGCTTGATCCACTTAAAAATAACAGTAAAATGCAACTTTGCTTATGTGGGTCAAGTGTGTAAAAACCTAATCGAAATATTTAACTTTTCAGTAAGTATTTAGGTCTAACATAATATTTAAACGTACCTAATACTACTAGTGAATCATTCCAATAATTTTGTTATTCATTATCATAATACCTACATATCTTTGGCATAGTACCTACCAGTATACATCGTAAAGTTATGAAGGCTGAAGCTAAGTTGTTAAAATTGTTTTATAAGAGAATTCTGTTTATTTAGAAAGCTCTACTTTTTTAAATAAACAATAAATAATAATAAATAATATTAAATAAACAAATAAAGAAGAAAATACATTTTCCATAACTCTGACATTCATAAGTGTATATAATTATGACATAAACAGTTTGTAATTTTGTATAGTGTATCCGTGTATCCCGCATATCTGGGACTAAATAAACAAATTTAATTTGAGTACCATCACAAATTAATTTTGATTTGATAAATTTTAAACACTTGTTTTTTTACGAAAGATTAGGCATTATTGTCAAAAGAGAGCACAGAATAGAATAGACAACGTATAATATATATGTAAACTGTATAGGTACCTACTCTACACATACTACCTATTTTACGGAAGGCATACAGATATATAACTTATATCCATAGGGATACAACAGCAAGGTATATCACGGGCTTAACCATCTTACTGTGATATATACACGAAAATTCTTGTGTAAATAAATTAAAAATCTTAATACCTAATGTAATTAATGAAAGGTTGATGCATCCAATGTACGATAATTTATATTTATACAGTTAATTCTATATTACTTTTTGTGAAATAGTTTATATTATTGCATTGATGCATCCCCTTACAAACTAATTTGTTATGTATACAAAGAATACAGCCATTGTAAAATACTCTATTTGATTGAAAAGAGTGGCCGTGGAAATTACACAATTACCCATTATAGCTATTACTTAATACTGGATGATTTCGTATTTCAAAACACAGTTGAGGCCTCCTCAGCTTAGGTCTTTAATGCAACTGAAATTAAGAAATACAAACCCAAGTAATGTTTGGTAATGCCTAGTTGATTATTTCATTCATCATTCTTTGCCTTTAAGATTAGTTTTGAAGATAAGGTCCTCATGGTATATGTCCTTATGAGTTGGATGTCGCGATTATAGTTACATTCTTAGTAATATAGCTATAAAGTATATCTTTAAGTGGTTATCAATATGTGTCGCAATTTTAGCGATTTTTCGAATCTCCCTCTCCACTTGGTGGCTCGTCTTAAGATTTTTCTCAAGCTAGTTAGGTACCTACTCAATATCTTCGCGAGTTTTACACAATGCGTATTTTTAATGTACATTTACTTATCTGCACTTTGTTGTATTGCATTGGATTTATGCGTTATTATTTTTATTTACGACAGTTAGCTATCATTATTTTTAAACTCAATTTAACCCAGATTTCACACTGACTCTCGAGGTGAACACAAAACATGAAGTGATATCTGGACCCCTCGCGCCTAGTACCTTTTATTGATAATAATTATTAATAAAATAAAATAAGTAACAAATTGTTTTGCATTATTAATGATTATTATTTGATAACCCTTTGGTTGTGCCGTCTGTGTAAAAAAGTATTTGTTAGACCGTTTTGTTTAAAATAAGTCATCATATTTTATGCAAATCAATTTAAATATAAATATGTATCTATTAATTGTAGTTATTATTTTAAGTAAATAGATAAAAGTTCATGCAAACAAATATTCCTATAAAGACAAATGAACTTATTTCATATCCTTATAACTATTAACTATTTCACGGTAGATATATAGTTATATCCATACGGATATATAACTATATAACCGGTCTTAACCAACTTTAACAGGCACTAATGCGACATCGTCATAAAACTTACGTCGATTTCACTTTTCTTATATATTAGCAATGAGTTATACATTAGGTACGTTTTCATAATTTAATAATAAAATAAAATAACTGAACATATTTTGTTAAAATTTAATTAGATATTGATTGATCATTGATTAAAGAATATAATAAGAAAGTCATAATCTTACTATATACATATATGTATAAATTACGTGACACGTTGTTTGTCCGCGATGGACTCCTAAACTAATGAAAGGATTTAGATCGAGTTTACTTCATGGAGTGCAGTTTAGTCCAACTTGAGAGATAGGATACTTTTTATTTCGATTTAGGACCCATAATTATTTTTATTTCCAATATTTGTTTTGTATGGTCATATTTTCTGTGAGAGAATTAAGTGACCCACGGTTTGACAGTTCCACTGTGAAACAATTTCATTATAACAACAGCGAGCATATTGTACGAAATAATTCTTGATTTTTTGAAATATTACCTATTGGCAAATTCCTATAAAACACAATTTTTTTATTATCTACAGAACAACGTCTGTCGGGTAAGCTAGTAAGATAATATTAATAAAATAGCCTCGGTAAGTCACACTACTTAGCTATCAAATAGAAAAAATATATAATAATAGGTACATATAAATTACTAAATATTTGTTTTATCTTGAACTAGTTGTGATCATGCAAGGGCTAAGGCTAGGGTTGCTAAGTTATCTGTAAGATTCTCTGCATCTTAATTGTGATGTCAGAGAGCGTAGTAGAGTAAACAGAGATTACTTGTCACATTCATATTACATTAGGAACAAACATAAACTTGTTATGCCTACTACTCGGTTGGGTCGAGTTAGTAAGTCTTTTGTTGGGCGATGTATATGCTTCTACAATATGATCCCAGAAAATGTACAAAACAAATGTGTTACGAAATTTAAAAGAATTGTTAAAAAAACGTTTGTGTGGGAAAGGTTATTATAGCATAAACGATTTCTTTAATGACACCACGGACTGGGAATAAAGCGAACACCCTCAGGCTCTTTAATTATAAATGTTTATTGTACGATATTACATTGTAATCCATATTTTATATTTAAAAAAAAAAGCCCGCTGAGTTTCTTGCGCCCATTCTTTTCAGGTCTGAGGCAGTCTCTTTTGAATGGGTGGTAGATTTGACGTTCAATAAGTGATTTTAAATCCTAATTTATCATTCATTATCATCATTATTATCGAATAAAAATATTTGAATTTGAATTTGAATTGACTTGACTGGTAGAGTCTGCATTTAGAAACATTCGTGTGTTATGGGTATGGCTACCTACCACTGCATAGTTCGCTAAATAAAAAAGTTTTTTACTGTAAGCGATTGGTATGGGCTGAAAAATTTAGATTTTGTACAAAGAGTATTTCTACATGCTTTATTAGTCTTAAAGTTTACAAAGTACACCTACATGAAACAGAGTACAATACTAAATATTTCAAAGTACGGTTGGCGACCCTACCAAAGTATTTGTTTTGGAATGCATTTAAATGTTTTTGTTTCATTCATGATTTAAACAAAACAATAATTAACAAGCAAATCAATTAGATGTTCCGGTTACAGTATGACTAATCTTGTTCATATTTTTAATTAATTGATTCACTTCCGGTCATGTTTGTGAGCAAGGTCTAGCTCACTTTGTTTAAAGAACAAACAAACACACGAACACATAATTTAATATAAACCCATCTATCAACATGGACCTAAATCCAAATTCCAACTTAGTGTTTTTAAAGTGAAAACTTCTTTTGGAACACATATTTTTTTAAATGTTAGTCCGATCCGTCACGCTCTGAAGTGAAAGGCTCGATCGGGTGAACTCGGGACTGGCAAGTGTACCCGAGCGAGATAGATACAGTCAGCTCTTCGCTGTCGTGTTGCCATTGTTTCTAATACGTAATAATTTATTAGTAACTAGCTGACCCGACAGACGTTGTTCTGTACATAATAAATAAAATAATGTTTTTGTATGAATTTGTCAATAATATATCATAACATCAAAAATTACTTCGTAAAATATGCACCCTGCTGTCGTAATGAAATTGTTTCACAGCAGAACTGTCAAACCGTGCGTCAATAAATTCTCTCATAGAATTTATGTATGGACACATCAAAGGAAAATAAATTTGTTGTTTTTATTTAATTTAGCAGCTGTTTCCTATTTATTCATCTTTTAAACCTTCTCTGGACTTCCACAAATAATTCAATTAGCCAAATCGGTCCAGCCGTTCTCGAGTTGTAGCGAGACTAACGAACAGCAATTCATTTTTATATATATAGATAATAATTATTTATCAATTATTTGGTTTACATTGTGAGGTTAGTGTGTGTAGTTAGTGGTTTATCGTGCGAATATTATATATATTGAGAAAATATTATAAACATTTAAGTAACTTTATACAAACAATTATTGTCATTTCTTATGTTAATTAACACCTATTGTATCTTTTGTAGAATACGTATATATATACGCATTTATATATACAATTAAATAAATAATAATAATTTTTAAATTTGTGACTAGTTTATCATTTAAAATACGATCCATAATAATACTACTTATTATATTATATAAATGGATTGCTATTGCCAATGAAGTTTCTGCCGTGCGATCTGAACGCACTCAATTTTTTTTTAAATTGAAATTTCGCTGCGGCACGATGTTTTCCAAAGCACTACTACCGCGGTACGTGATTTTTACTGAAAAAAAAAACCGAATAATGAGTTGCATTTCATCTTTGAAGTTCCTTTTAAATAATAAAGGAACTACTGCTATAGAATTATTGTTATTTTATTACGTTTTAAACTAAAGGTAAATAGTTAGTAGCATGTCTACGGGTTTTAATTACTGCTTTAAGTTTTTGACATTTCTCTCGATGATAGAGTTCGAATGGAACTCTATCATAATAAGAAAACGCCGTACGGCTCTTATTGTGCCGCTGTCGGAGCTCGCATCAAAGATCGACTGTTACCTGGAGCTGGTCACTCTGACACACAACCTGACAGCGATCTGAGGTGATGTGCGTGCCATAGAGCGAGGTCGTGCTGGAATGTCCAAATAAACGGAAGCACGTCTCCAGCATTCAGATAACATTGGTACTTCCAGTATATTTTAGTATTGCTATGGGGCGACGCAACGATATTAATACCATCTTTGTGAAGAAGAGGGCTATTCGCGATATTTATAACCTAGCTCCTAATGAATCATTGAGAGCAAAATTTGCTGTTGCTTCTCAATATATTCTTGATAATGTTATGTATGTAGTAGGTACATAGGCACATAAGTGAAGTTGCTGGAAAATATTATAGCCATAATGTTTATACCAAGAACAGACACAAACTTATAATGTCTACTACTCGGGTAAGTCGAGTTAGTGAGTCTTTTGTGGGGCGATGTATATGCTTTTACAACAAGATCCCAGAAAATGTTCAAAACAACGACCGCTCTCCGACTATTAAATAATAAGTTTTATTGCACGATATAACATTATAATATATTGAGAAATAAAAGAAGCCCGCTGAGTTTGTTGCGCCCGTTCTTCTCAGTGTGAGGCAACCTTTTTCCAGTCGGTGGTAGTTTTTGACTTTCATTAACTGATATCCTATTATCCTATTATTGAATACAAATTGATCCTAGTTCCTTTCATCTGTTGAACGGAAAAGATTTATCTTTTACATACCTTTCCCACCATTCCTTAATGCCACTTTTCTATATTTAGGGTCAAATGTTTTATTCGAAATGTGTTTATGCATATATCCTATGCAAAAACATGCGACTATTACAGCACGTAATATCACCAAACCTACAACCACAAAGCCGTTCTATTTAAAAAACATACTGTAGTGAGTAAAAAAAATTATTGAAGTAGGCGTTACTTTGCGGAAATCCATAATTATCCAAATGATTTGAGTGTTCTCTATTTAAATTATATAAAAACTAGCTGACCCGGCAAACGTTGTTTTGCCATATAATTTGTATTGATCTTTTCCTTGCTAGTTGACAAGAGATGGCGCTAGTTGTATTCATTAGTAACAATCTTCTTTTATATTTTAGTTTTATAAATTATAGCCTATTTGTTATTCTGGTGTGTAAGCTATATTATTGTAAAGTTTCATCAAAATCTTTTCAGTAGATTTTGCGTTAAAGAAGTTCAAACATACATCCAGACATACAAACTTTCACATTTATAATATTAGTAGGATGTAAGCACACTTTACACCTTAGTCGTGTGTCAACTGTCATTGTCCGAATAAAATCTGACCTAAATAAATATTTTACATTGCTGCTTATTGACCTGTGACAAAGAATATTTTAAGCAATTATTGGAGTAAATACGGCAATGTATAGATGTATCAGTTGAAACTTATTATTATGATGTAATTCAACATCTTGTTTAATATTTCGGGTTTTTTTTTAATACGTCGTGATTTGTCTTTATGTATTAGAACGTCATTGGAGTTTTTACTCGAAGTTTTCATCGCACTTTGACGTGAAGTTCGTTGAAATAAGGCTGCTTGTATTGTTATTTTACTGCGAGTGATAAGTTTTACAGGAAAACCTGAGCCAGGTTATACCATTTTTGCCACTTTTAGAATTCATTTTTGATAGGTAAATAATAACATTCAGAAACTGAAATAAATATAGATTTTAGGATCCACTCTTTGTTCTTACCATGTACCCGTTTAATACACGATACAATACAATTTCTCGATAGAAAAAAAATCCCGAACGCACTTCGATTTACAGTTTTTTTTCAAGCCAAATTACATTTTAAACATGTTATAAAAAACTCTTTATCTTCTATAATTAATACCACTTTATAGTTAATTTTGGAATCGATTCTACCTGATCGTTCTTTTTTTCATTACATTTATATATTTTTTTATCGATTATTCAAGTGATTTTTGAAGGTTACTCATCGAGGAGGCTTTGCTTCATGCCCGCGAATAGGTTATTTCGATTGGTAAAACGTCAGGTTAAACGCTCAAACATACTCTTACTATTAACCTTGTTATAAGTAAGTAGGTATTGTAGACACAATTGTGAATATTGATTGGTCACGTGACTTTATAAACAATTGAACATATTTAAAATATACACACGTATTATATTAAGAACATATCAATTATTACTGTATGTTCTGTATAGCTCAACAGATTTTCTAAATATTAGCGTCTGTTTTACATTTACAAGTAGAGTTCTGTGGATTTTTATTATAATTTTGTGACGGAAAGATCAATTTAGTCTTTGTTTTTCTGCAAAATATTTAAATCACTTAATTACTCCTAATTTGGTTACTTTTTATTTCTATTGTTATTCATAGTTTACACACATATTTCCTCCAGTCGCTTAAAGTTTCATGTACACAGGGTTCCCACAGGACAACATTTGTTTGCGTCCACTACAAGATTATATTAAAATAAAATATATTTAAACATGAAAAGGAGTTATAAAGTTATATAGTTCTGCGGCTTACGTTTTAAACCTTTATAAAGTATTTTTTAAAAGAAATGTTAAAATATTGATGACCGCACTAGTCATTATATAAATATAACATTTGTTTAAAAGTTACTAAATCGTCTCCGCAAATAAATGTATTTATGTGTAGAAATAAAAATATGCATATAAATATGTGACATAAGCAATGGATGAGTAACTCTGCCGGAACTGATAGAAAACCTTGATGAATTATGACGAATGTACAAAGTTCTGTAAGTAATAATTAAAATTACTTTAAGCCGCGACCACAGATTATTAATTTATACAAATGATTTAAGTTTTCTTTAGTGTCGAATTGTTTTAAAAACAAATATTGGCGGAATTAACACTAAAGAAAACTTAAATCATTTGTATAATTATGGATTTCCGCAAAGTAACGCCTAATTCAATAAATTTTCTTATTAATTTATGTTTATTATATAGAAACTCTCCAACATACACTGCTATGCAGACGACAGCACTGGTGATGCCGTATGGGAATCGTCGACCAGTGCCGGGAGAAACTTGTGTCTTGATACGACTCCTCTTTTGAGAAGGTCGTGGGGTAAATTATACCATGTCTAATTTAACCCCCAGAAGACTCAAGTTTGCGCGTTTACCACTACACATTCTAGCGCTTTACAAAGCGCAGGTCTGTGTGGCCGACACATGGCGTATTGCTGTCATCTCTGGTCTGGCGCACCCCAGTATCAGCTTGATCCATTTGACCGCGTGCAACGTAGAGCAGCTCGAATTGTCGGGGACACATCGGCTGGATCACTTGGCGTTGCGTAGAGAGGTCGCATCATTGTGTGTCTTCTACCGCATTTATCACGGGGAGTGTTCCGAAGAGCTGTCTGTCTTTCACCTGATTCCTGCCGCTGACATTCCATTCATTCCACCTTCGCACAACACGCCACAAATTGGGATATCATCCACACCATCTGGATGTGTGCGGTCCTCCACAGTGTGCTTTGCACGGAGCTTTCTTTCACGTACTACAAAGCTGTGGAATGAGCCTCCTTGTGATATGTTTCCGGGACAATAAGACATGGGTACCTTCAAAAAAGCACGTACACCTTGTAGAATAAATAAAAAAAAAATAATAAAAATGTAGAAAGCAATGACGTTCTGTATATTATACATATGGACATATCATTCTGATAGCGGAACAGCAAAAGTGTGCTTGCTCACTTTTCTCCTTAGTCGTCTGTCATCACTGTCCGAATAAAATGTGAACTGAACATTGCTGCTAATTGACCAAGAATATTTTAAACAACTGGAGTCAATGCGGCAATGTATAGATATATCATACGAAGCTACGTATAACAACTTAACTAACGTAACAAAGGCAATATAATACACCATTATAAGTTTATTATACACAGTATATATCTACATACATATCTATTTAGAACGTCATTGGTAAAAAGTGATTCATCCCGAGGTCATAATGATGAACACACTGTAAAGTCGTTCCATCAAACATATTACAGTATATTTTTATTGAATTAGGTGTTACTTTGCGGAAATCCATAATTATACAAATGATTTAAGTTTTCTTTAGTATTGGCGGAATTAACACTAAAGAAAACTTAAATCATTTGTATATTACAGTATATTATAATCAGCTTTTGTTCACGACTCCGTCTGCGTGGTCGCATTACGTTCCCTCGGTAACTCTAACCAAAAAAAAAACTGACACACCACTTTTACATTGTAATTATTATTATGACTGGTACTCACGATATTTATTTTATATATTTATTTTCATGTAATCAACAGCGTCACAATTTATATACTTAATAATTACATTATTAAGTATAAAAATAAGGCCAAAACTGATTACATTATACCTATATACTGTAATCAGTTTTATTTTTATATTAAACAAAAGAAGTAACATTTTATGATTTAAACAAGCCAGAAAGGGATAACAAAATATTTACAATTACTATAGTAAGCAACTTAGAAAATAAGCCTTACAAAATAAGGTTAAGTTAGGTAAGTGTGTGTGCGTGTATGTAAGGTTGTGTGACTGTGTGTAGTGTATTTGAGGGTATGTAGTATGTGTGTGTGTGTGTTAAGATAATCATTGCAGTCAATGTATATTTCTTATTTCTTTTTTTAGCTGTAATTTGGACAAGCAAAACATATCTAAATTAAAATAAGCTTTATTGTAGGTGAGAGCCAGACGTTGCAGAACACAGTTTTGTGTGTAGTTGGTGTTAGCTTTTGATACAGCCAGAAGGTGCGTGTGACGAGTTCTAAATGATGGGACGTTCAATGAACAACTAATCGCTAATAAGGAGGGACAATCAATTTTACCATTTAGGATTGCTTGCAATAGCAGCATATCGTTTAGCTTTCTTCGATTGGATGCCGATATTCGATCCAATTGCATGAATCGTGGTCACGGCGGAACTCCGCCGTCATCGGATCAAATATCGGCATCAAATATATATATATCGTGAGTACCCGTTATAATAATTACAATGTTGAAGTTCCATGAAAGCTTAATAACATACACCACTTTTATTTTTTAAAGAATTTCACTTTTTTAATACCAGAGGAATCATTAGGGCTCTTTAGAAAATTGTACTAGCTCTAATTCTAACTCTAATTGTACTACCCATGTCGTATAACCCTGCTTATTCCATAGTTTCGTTGTACATGGAAGAAAGCCCTTTCAAACAGCACTGTAGAGTGTAGAGGAACCCTAGGCATCTTAATGTAGATGATATCTTAATTCATGTCGTGTCATGCCAAGGTATCAAAAAAATTTAATAGCCGATCGTTGTAATGGTTCGAGCTGATACTGGGGTGCTCACTCTTCGATGATATCTGTCATTGCATGAAGCTTCAATACAATCAACTACAGATAAAAAAAAACCCTTTTTATTTAGAAACAAACATGACCGAGCTAGAACGCCCGCGCCGTACTGAATATTACCGGTTTTTTTAAAAGTGGTCTGAAAGTCTTTTAAAAGATCCGATTGTCTTTTAAAAGGCGCAAAAAAAGGTTGGTTTTTTTTCGTATCCTTCGATTTTGATAAATAAAATAAAATAATTATATCTAAATAAGATTTAAATTACCTATCTTGATACAATTGGAAAGAAATTATTATTTTTTTATTTTATGACATAATATTGAAATTTATTTAATTATCGGCCATTGGTGGTGGGCCAGACACGAGAGCTACAAGAGGCTTATCTTATATCTTTAAACGAGCAATTCTTGTATATATATATATATATAATCTGAATCTCGGAAACGGCTCCAACGATTTTCATAAAATTAAGTATGCAGGGGATTTCGGGGGTGATAAATCGATCTAGCTAGGTTTCAATTTAAAAAAAAAATGGTTTTATCCATGTTTGAATGAGAAACAGCTACAATAACATTAGAATACAAAGGTAAATTTCGCCACTATATACAAGACTATTATAGCTCAGAATTGGGACATTGGGTGATCCGGAAAGCAGAAGACCCCGGTTCAAATCCAGATGTCCTATATATAAGTTTTTTTTTTTGTTCAAGTTTTGTACATTCTTAAAAATCCGAGCAAGGCTCAGTCGTCCGGATATTGATAATATAATGTGTGATAAAAGTTGTATGTATGTGCATACTAAAAATTCACCATGATCATTTTTCTTAACGCGACAAAGCTGATTCTGTTCAGCTGATGGGTAGCCTGCCCAATGCGGTGCCGCTCCGGTTTCTTGAAAAACCGAACGCGAGACCGAAACACAATAATGTTTACACATTTCTGCATCACGGCAGAAATAGGCGTCGTTGTTTTACCCATAATCAAGCCGGCGTCCAGTATGACGACTCCTACTGGTAAAACTATAACATATGAAATAATTAACAAGATAAATAAATTAAATTATTTAACTTTCGTGATTCATAATTCAATTATCTATTAATACGGCTTTACTCACGTTTTTGTCGGTGTCGGTACCGACTAGTTTCGGACCATTCGGAGGTCCTCCATCAGGGTGAGTGTGGTGTGGTGCAATTAGACCCATAGTGCTGATGATCACGTAGTGGACATTGTGAGTACATTCTGTGCACCCGTGGACACCAATAGTGATACAGTGTCAGTGATACCGTGATCGTCATCACCGGCTCCCCCCGCCCTGTCCAGCCGCGCACTACGAGCTCAAGTCCGCAGTAAGAGATGGGACGTTATCGCGAACCCACCACACTCACCCTGATGAAGGACCTCCGAATGGTCCGATACTAGTCGGTACCGACACCGACAAAAACGTGAGTAAAGCCGTATTAATAGATAAAAGATAAATAAAGTGGGTCATAATCATAATAGTATGTTTATATTCAGATGTAGATATCCTGTCGTAATTATCTCGCGGCCAGTGATCTATGAACCGCCCATATTTGTACACATTGTCATAATGTGCTAATGTTTTGCAATCCTTATCAATTCCGTTCCGAATGATTGCACTACCCGCACATGACCCAAATACTGTTATAAAACCATTGTTTATTACAGAATGGTTCGCTATGATTTTTCTCATAATTGGCTTTTCATACTACATTTATAATTATAACAAGATAAATGCCAGAACAAATCTTTGTTTTTGATTTTAAAAAGTATATATATAAGTAATATTGATTATACTAAAGTTAATTGCAGGTTGTGGCTAACTTTTATAGACCACCTACCGCTAATACATTATATAATAACTAGTGGACCCGACAGACGTTGTCCTGAACACACGTCTTAAATTTGAAAAGTCGGTCCAGCCGTTAGGAGGAGTTCACTAACATACACATGAGCAGGAGAATTAAATTATATGAACGGAATTGAGAATCTAATCCAATCTCAAATTCACTGGAACACACAAAAAAATCATCAAAATCGGTCCTGCCGTTAAGGAGGTAGTTCAATTGTGAATCTTAACCATTCTCGAATCCACCTGAAGACAGACACCAATCTCAAATTCACTGGAACACACAAAAAAATCATGAAAATCGTTTAGGAGGAGTTCAGTTACAACAGACGCACAATAACAGAAAGATGCAGAATAGATCAGTGGGATCTTGTACTATGTTATGTTCTTCAATACTTTTTATATGTATAAAGGTCCTCAAAGTTTTTTTATGGGGACATAATCAATTGCCCGCTCTGATACACTCACCCACACACACACACACATGTGTAAGTGTGCTTAACAACACACATTCATTTGTAAAGGTAAAAAGACTTTTTCTTTTTAATATTGCATACAATAAAAAGGTTGCTGGTAGTCGAGGTGTTAAGTTTGAGTAGGATTGGATATATTATGGCTCCGAGCTATATAATATGTATAATAACGATATACACAACCGTAGGGATGAGGAGATGGTTTGAAAACAGCGCTGCATGGAAACATGAATCCATGATCCCATCTCAGGTGAAGCCGAGCCTTCTCTTTTTGCCTATAGCTCCATCGCTTTATTATGCATTTAATTTTTGTAATGTTCTCTTTCCATGATGATCCTATTTTGGAGAACTGAATTGATATTATCTGCTACACCATTTTATGTATCTCTTAAGCTTATGCCTACGTAAGCAATGTAAGTTAATTTTTCTGCGATTTAGTAGCAAACATTTATTTATATATTTTCACAAAATATTAACCTGGTTCTAATACCTACATACTTTCGTGAAATTAGCAAACTGACTGTGAAAACCGTATCAGAATCAATAGTCAGTCAGTCGAGCTAGCGGATATATATGCAATGTATATATTGATAGCGCGGATTGCGGTTAATGTAATTTCGGCGATTGCTTTTATACTTACTCTATAGAGAAGTTCCAAGTAAAGGTTTCTTGACGTATACCCCACACCGATGCAATCACATCCAACAAACTGGTGTTAACAGTCTCTACGGGCTCATTTCATTATAGCGAGCGGTTTGCGTGCGCGTGGAAGTCTTGAGCTTGTGCAAGTATAGATGGCGCTAGTTGTCGCTTATATCGCGCTAACAAGATTCATGTGTGTATAGTTAGACTTCTCATGTAATGATATTTGATGTCTATGACTTGTCGATATCATCAAAATCGGTTACAGTAACTATTTTTTGAAGTAGTGGAATTTGAAACAAATTACCACTTTTAAAATACCTCGAAAATTAACTCCTAACTTAAGACTTAAAGATGATGGCGACAGGCCATCATGTGACAGAATATTAATTGAAGGCGGCCCTGCTTAACGTTCCCAGGTCGCTAAACCTAATGTCGGAAAAGGCCGGATGGATATTCGATAATGAAGGATCATTATTGAGGATTTTGTGACCCAGTTTTTCTAAAAAATTGTATGCAAAATCCAGCTGTTTTGATTATTCGATACCATAAATCTTAAATTCTAATGAAATATTAATAAAATTGAATGCCAAATCAGTCTTAGTACTTTATTATTATACAGTTAAATAAAGTCAATAGTCAAAATTAAATTCAACATTAACACTTATCAACTTTTTAAATTAAAATAAGTATATATATCCACGGTCCACCTTTTCGAAAAGATTGCCTCAAACACTAGAAAAACAGGGGCTATATACTCAGCGGGTCATTTGTTTAATTACAATTAAATAACATATATTCATGTATTAGCATGGGTCGGTTCATTCACAAATTCTTCACCATAACATAAGTATTTAACTGCATAAACCATAAAACAGTACAAACACAAAATTTTACGGGACTTAGGATATACAAGAAAGTATAACAAACATCATTATATAATGTTAAAGAGTCTTACGAGTCGTGGGTCAAAAGTATGATTCGATCACCTGAGCGTGAATGCCAGCTGTGAACCGGTTTACTGGTTGAGTACTGCTCGTGGGTCGAGGTTGATAGAGTGCATTGCCCGGACCTCAGGCTGAGATCTATTCAACATACGTACTCAGACTTTGCTCAGACTTTACTTACGTAAAACTCAACTGAATTCAAGCTTAGCGCAATCTTTGATTTGGTATTTATAGTCATATGACAGATGAGATTATGATGAGCTTAAGTTGAGACAGACCAATAGAAAGGCCAAGCGCGCGTATCATTATACAGAGTACATTGTTGATTATTAAACAAACATTATACTAAATAATAACAGTATTTAAAACTTATCTGATTATTAGTATTACTGAAATAAGTGGAAATCGACGAACTTGATAACTTATTTGGTGTGAGAAACGGAACAAATTTTTAGATGCGTGACAGCTATGGGTGACAGCAGACAGTGAATTACGGGTATATTGAAACGTCAACAACAGCTGTTGTGATGACGCAAAAAATAGGTCTGGTTCATCCGTCAAAATTTAATTACGAAAGTATGTTATTGATAGTTTTTTTTTTATTTAAAAAAATACGAATTCAATACTACTTTATTATAAAAACATCAGAATTATTTATATTTTCAAAATAAAAATCATATTTGTACTATCCGTATGTCACGTGACCGACCACTATTTTGTGACGTCAATTTGTTTTTTAGCAACACACTAATGGCCGTTCCCAATATACTATCTACAGATAGAGATAGATTACTTTATTCCACTGTCAGTAAATAGCTGTCAATAATCTGAAGCTGTCCCAATATTCCCGATAACTCATTCTTATCGCCTTACATTGGAACGCGTGAATTGCAATTTCCTTACAAACTTCTATTGCTGGTAAGCTATACGCCTCCCATTGACAGACAGTGCGTACGGATAAGGTGAGTTACCGTCGATAAGTTGATTGGGACAGAGAAGTCAACGATAGTTACGATTTTGATCTCAAGCCACAACCGGAGATAGACTGAATATTGGGAACGGCCTTAAGGATGGAGGAAGAGTAAAATGGAAGAAGGTAAACTATGAAATGTCGTTTTTATTTCTAGAACAGTCAATGACGATTGCACGGCACATT